>NW_007728532.1:197289-214197 GCF_000696425.1 Galeopterus variegatus | reverse complement strand
CGTTGCCGGACACGGAAAAAAAAAAAAAAAAAAAAAAAAAAAAAAGAGCTTTATGGTCAGAAGTTGGCCCAATTGAAGGCCATTATTTAGGGCCTTATAGGAGCTATTTTTTTTTTTTTCCTTTTTTTTGTCTTTTTTTCGTGACTGGTAATGGGATTGCAACCCTCAGTGTCGCGCCTGTACCGCGACCGGCAATGGGATCGCAACCCTCGGTGTCGCATCCGCACCGCGCTCAACCAGTGAGCGGACCGGTCTTTATATGGGATCCGAACCCTCGGCGGGAGCGCCACCACGCTCCCAAGCGCTGCACTCTACCGAGTGCGCCACCGGGCCAGCCCTATAGGAGCTATTTTAAGGCCTTCTTTCCTAAGAAAAAATGGCTAGTTGGAAACAAACTGGGTATTTTATCCACTCTGATGAGCTTTAAAAACATCTGGATAGCTGCTTGGTATTTCCAAAAGTTCTCTTGCCCCAAATTTAGCCTATAACCTCCAATGAGATTACATACCAGGGCGGAAAAATAATCTTAGTAGTCTTCTCTATAAATATAAAACTAAAAAGTTTTAGTGTTCACTGACCAGGTAACTGGAACTTTTTCCATATACCAGAAACACAATTCAGATCTAACTTTTTAATATAAACTAGTGAGTTTTATATTACTATGTTTGCCTGACTCATGGCTAAAATTTTGAAAGAAAAGCTATAAGCTCTCTGTTTGTGTCTGTCTATATGTTTATGTATGTCTGTATATACACTAAATATATGTGGTATTTTCTACTTCTGTACGGTATTATCCAGTTTATTTCTAAAATCCCTTAAAAGAGTTCTACTTTAAGTGGCTTAAAGAAAAATAAGCACTTACATACATTTTTTTTTTCCTTTTTGTCTTTTTTCGTGTCTGGCAACGGATCGCAACCCTCAGTGTCGCGCCCATACCGGACCGGGACCGGCAACGGGATCGCAACCCTTGGCGTTGCCCCCACACCTCGCTCAGCCAGTGAGCGGGAACCGGTCTGTATGTGGGATCCGAACCCTCGGCGGGAGCGCCACTGCGCTCCCAAGCGGCGCACTGTAGCAGTGCGCCACTGGGCTGGCCAGAAATATGTTTAACCTAAGAAAAAAAAGTGCACAATAAAAATTAATTGCTTGATGTATTTTAAGCATGGCAGTTAAAAGAAAAAGAGCCCACATGTTCAACTTTTTAGGTTCTTTGCTTCTGTGATTTCTTGATATTTGATTAACATGCATATGTTACAAAATTGGTCAACAAGAAAATAACTTCAGATGATGACTAGCTTTGTTTAGTGTCTCATTAAATTTTCACAAGTAAGACAAGCAAAATTATTAAAAATAGTTGTAGGTGGGATAAAAATTTATAACTAAACTTTTCAACAAATAATTATGTTTTATAATATGTCTGCTTAAAAATAGTTCCCCCAATCTTTGTGGTAACTTGAAACCTAATGTTATACTGTTACATTTAATGGTAGATAGTCATTGAATATCTAGATAATTTCCAAATATAACGAAATACTGAAACATTAATTACTGAACATAAGTTTATCTACTTTTGGCTTCTTATTACAGAGAGACATGGGTACAGATATTTGGGTCTGTTAGTAAGCATGTTCTTTTGCCACATTGAAAAATTATAGTATAAGGAAACATGTGACTCTAGAAATTATGAAATGGTGTATTTATAAATTTGCTAATTACTACAGAATGCTGATTAATGACAGACAGTTCATAACTACCTGCTACTCCTTCCTTGTTTTTACTGGAAATTAGGGTTAGAAAGGGTTAAGAATTTTAGTCAATACGTGTAAATGAACTACTAGGAATATCAAGGGTAAAAAAACTCTGTGTCAAAGGAAAGAAAGATGTGTTTTTGGTCAGGAAAAGTACATAAATATGAAAGATGCATTTTTTTTTTTTTTGGGGCAACTGGCTGATAAGGGGATCTGAAACTTTGATGAAAGATTTATTTTTGTTGAAGAAAAAAGAAAGTAATTTCATCCTAAAATAGTTTAAATATTGTTTAATTGGAAAGAGGAAAATGAAGGACAAAGCCTGAATGGACATAGAAAGTTGTAAAGGGTTTGCAGAAAAGAGACAGAAGGGCTGACCCCGTGGCTCACTCGGGAGAGTGCAGCACTGGGAGTGCAGCGTGCCGTGGGTTTGGATCCTATATAGGGATGACCGGTGCACTCACTGGCTGAGCGCAGTGCGGGCGACACCACACCAAGGGTTGCGATCCCCTTACCGGTCACAAAAAAAGGACAAAAAAAAAAAAAAAGAGAGACAGAAAATCAGATCTCATGTGGTCAAGTTGGATAACATTAAGTAAATTTTATTATAAGGTTTTAAAATGAGCTTTAATATCAATAGTGTACCAATGCAAAGCTAGAATTGATTTTCTTTCTCTGTTAAAAAGACAACTTTTTTTAGATTAATGGTCTATTTTTATAAGAGATTGCAAAAGGTTTTTCTTTATCTGTTGGGTCATCTGCCTAGAAGACAAGAGTTCTGTGTCTTATCAAAACAATTTCTTGTGCTTCGGGTTATCTTTATCGTGTTTCTGATTACTTAAAAAAACCAAGTCTTCTCAATATTGGGAAAGTAAGGTTTTTTTTTTTGTTTTGTTTTTTTTACAGTTACGTGACTTTCTATATTTGCCTTCAAAATTTTTTATTGTCACTTTGGTTAAATGGATAACTAAGCATCGTTTCACAGTGACATGTGGTCTTATTTAATCAAGGTTTCATATCTTTTGACATTTTTGATAACTTCCTAAAATCAAATTATAAATAGACTTTTTGACTTTGAACTGCCTTTGGGATTTCCCAGACAGCCCCTGAAAATTTCAAAGGGTTTTCTCTCACCTTGTAAAAAGAGAGATGTTAGGGCCGGCCCGGTGGTGCACTGGAGAGTGCGCTGCCTGGGAGTGCAGCGGCGCTCCCGCCGAGGGTTCAGATCCCATGTGGAGACCGGTTCCCGCTCACTGGTTGAGTGTGGTGTGGGCACAACACCGAGAGTTGCGATCCCGTTATGGTCAGTAAAAAAGATAAAAAGGAAAAAAAAAAAGAGAGAGATGTTAAATTAATTAGGTTTTTGATGCGTTGAATTACAAAGGAAGCATTGTCAGATAAGAATTGATGCTAAACCTTCTTTATTTTGTACTTGCATAACAAAATATGTTTTATCAACATGAGTATCTCAGGAGTTGTAAAAGTTCCTAGAAATGTGTAAATGTCCTTGCTGTTCACGATATGTCCTGGTATAATGTTATCAGTCATGATTCTGGTTATTATCTTAAAATACTGTAGGTCACAGAAATAACAAAATTCCCTTGTCAATTTCAGCAGTTTTATGATGAACTCCTATTAGGTCTTCAGCAATGGCTATGCTTAGTCTTTTGTCCTTCACAGTTATTGTTTTACTCTGACGTTTTCCTGAAAGCTTTTGCTCAGCTATAAGCCCAAATGCTCCCTCTTCAAAGACACTCATGGAAAAGACTGACAGGCTGGAGTGCAGGCTTCTGATAACTCTAAGATCATATGAACAGAGTAGGAAAGGGTTTTCAGAACCAGTGGAGAAGCTGATGAATTTATAAAACTGCTAGCCCCAGATCAAGCAAAACAAGAATTAATTACATGGGACCGAATGTACTGATGAAAAATAATTATGATTTCTTTGATGGGCTTTTTGTTTGAAACTCCGCTGGTTTTTAATGTTATGTTTTCAGGATTTAAGGAACTCTTTTTCTTTTAAGCTGCCTGTAACTTGCAGCAATTTGGTAGATTACAGTTTCGTAAATGAAAACTGAAACATTGATCTTTTTCTCCCTGCCTTATCCCTCCAGAATTCAGAAACTCTTAGTGAATTTTCTCATTTTCATGGCAATACAGTTATTTGTATAACTTCAATAAGAATCTGTTCTTGTAACAGGACCCAATTGGTAACATTGGTTATATTACCAAGGCTTTGATGGGTATGTCATATTTGAGGATGATGGTGTAGAATCGGATATGACCAGGCAGTTTAAAGGAAGGGAAGTGAGATGGACTTTAAGGACCCAGTGCTGCTTACAAAAGTGGCCCAGTACTTGGCTTTCAGTGTTCCCAGCCTTACGGGTGAGTAAGGAATGTCACTCCCTGACAGGCTTAGAAACTTAAGAACAATTTGGAGACCTCACAATGAGAGAAATTTACCCAAATATTTAAGCATTACAGGCAAAGTCTGATGGAAAGTTCTTGGTTTGGTTTCCTAGAGTTGAGAGGCTTTTTTTTTTTTTTTTTTTTTTTTTTTGTGGGTTGCTACAGGGATAGAACCCAAGACCTTGGTGTTATTAGAATCTTGCTCTAACCAACTGAGATAACCGGCCAGCCTGAGAGGCTTTTATATGTCTAATCTGAGATTCCTTATTAAAAGTTCTAGCAAAACATACTTAAAAAGAGCCTACATAATCAATTACCATTTTTGCTGCTCTTATGTAAATAATCAGGCCAAATTTAATGAGACTAGACTTATTTCACAAACAAAAAATGTCTTTCATTATTTTTGAAAAAATGGGGGTGATTGTAGAGAGATGTTATGTTTCAGTGAAAAACTATAAACCACCCTTGTGAGTGTTCATTGTCTTTGAGCTATTTTCACCTCTTTGTAAACTGGATCTTGGTATTCTGTACCTTTTGTCAGTAACTAATGTTTCCAATTTTTCTCTCACCCTCCTGACTTGGTGGCACTGACAACTAAAATCTGACTGCCCCACTCCTTATTAGGACATCTAAAAAGCCCTGCAAGCTGAAGCTGATGCTTCCATGCTCTGCTCTAAAAAATAACCACGACTGTGACACTGTTGTATATGTTATCACCAAAGACATTCAAACTGAAAACCAGGAACATCATCGGATTGCCACTGCTTGTCCTCACTCTGCCATCTAAAGATAATTTCAGGGCCGGGCCCCTGGCTCAATCGGGAGAGTGTGGTGCTGATAACACCAAGGTCACGGGTTCGGATCCCTATATAGGGATGGCCGGTTAGCTCACTTGGGAGAGCGTGGTGCTGACAACACCAAATTAAAGGTTAAGCTCCCCTTACCGGTCATCCATTAAAAAAAAAAAAAAGAAAGATAATTTCAGCTCAACATCTGGAAATCTTCTTGACTGATTGTCCTTTGGACTAAAAACTGGGTTTATGTCAATCTTTGTATTTTTTCTTCCCCTTTACAGATCTCTTATTTCACAACTGTTTTTTTGACACCCAAATATCTTTTATTGGGGGGAATGAGCCTCAGGGAGTGGGCAGGGGACCCTCACTGCACAGGTTGTTCATTGGTGCTGCTTCCTGAGTCCTGCAGTTTCATCACATTGGGCAGCTCAGGTGGGCTGGAGAAGGGCTCGATGTGCAGGACCTCAGAGGCATCATCTGCCCAGAAGACCAGCCCCACTGTGGCTGGGGCCTGTGGCTGTGCTGTTTGGCTGGTGAATCCACATTCACCCAGCATCTTGCCATCATCCAGGAGCTGGTTGTCCTTGTATATCTGCTGCTTGTCAGGGGTCTGCTTGAGGATGCCCTCAACAATGCGCTTCAGCTCGAACATGGTGCTCAACTCCTTGGTGTCTGTGAAGATGGTGGTTTTGTGGTGCCAGATCATGAGGAACATGTCCTGGGGGCAGTGGGCTGGTGTGAGCATGGAGCCTGCTCCTGTATGGACCCACTGCCCCCCACCGTCTCTGGCCAGCCAGCTCTGGCCGCCCCTCGCCCTGCACCTGCTCATGTTCTTTATCTCATGACTTCTAACCTGAATCTCTCTCTCTACAGCCACCAATTGACTTTTACTACATGACGCTTAAAAGTTTCAAATGGGAGAATGAAGGAGACCAAAATATGCCACCCCCAAATATCCCACTTTGGCATAAGAATTCTTTCGAGCTGAAGGTAATTGATCAAGAGCAAATGCAGAGAAAGCTCTAAAAACAGAACATAAATTTTCTCTTTTTTAAAGGAAATTTACATTTATAAAGGAAACCTCCATTTGTAGAGGTGTCCTCTTCTGTCATAGTAGAAAGAAGAGAATGACTCTAGAGACAACTTCAGGTGACTCTTATCTGCATTAAAAACCTTACTAAGCACCACTTGTTTACTATACATTTCCTTGTCACCTTCCATCACAAACCTCCTTTCCCCCAAGCCCTAAACCTCCCATTTTTTTTGGCCTAGCTTCTTCTCAACACTTTATACCCTCTAAGATGGTATTTATCAGCCCCAAAATCTAACCATTTCCTTGAGCAACATTTCTTCGTGAACTCCCGAGTGTATGTTTTCTCCTGTTAATCTGTCTCTTGTTGATTTAATTTAATTTGCAGAGCCCCCAATTACTGAACTTAGGAAGTTAGAGGAAAAAAGTTTTTCCACCTCTATATTTTTGTCTTCCGTTATCAAACAGGAGTCTGGCAGCAGCCGCTGTGGGGATCAGACTGTGTTCCTCTCTGGCCACGCTAGGCTGTATTCATGTGCAAAGTCATGTTCTTTAGCCCAGGAGACCTTCCTTTTCCTGGATTTTCTGTCTCTACACCATTTGCCCTTCCACCCTGGTGAACTCTCATTTATCCTATAACTTTACGTCAATCACCTACATCTCTATCAATAGGGGAATAAACTATATTGCTGAGGTGCATATTATGCCTTTATTGAGAGTGATGTTCAGAGAGAGTTTGTAATAGTGAGGGAAGATACTTATAGTAAATTATAGAAGTTTATACAAGGGATCTTCAAAAAGTTCATGGAATGATTCATATTATCTTTTAATTCTATTTTTCCATGAACATTTTGAAGTCCCCTTGTATATAGCATGATCAATGAATTGTAAATATATGCATAGAGGCTGAGGAGAAGGAAAGTCAGAGATATTACCAGAAAGGTATCTTCAGACGATTGAAGAACATGTGCTGTTTTACAGACAGCACAGTAGTTGGGATGTGGGTGCTGAAGTCCATGGCTGGAACTGAAATCCTGGCTCCTCCCTGCCTGCCTGTGCAACCTGAGCAAACAGTTAATCTGTGGTGCCTGTGTCTTCGTGGACAAGATGGAATGACAATGGTACTCAACAAGGAGTTGTGAGAATTAAACAGTTCAGGAAGTGTGTGTAGTGCAGAGAACACACTGAAATGTCAATGATGTTGCTGTCGTTCCCCTTTATCCTCCTCTTACGCCTCCTTTTCCTTCTCGTTCTTATTATTTCTTGTATTTTCTATGTTACAATTTTTATATTAAGAGAATAGGAAAGTGACCTTCACTGAGGTGACTTCCATGAGCATCTCTAGACAGTGAGCTGCGCTTGACATGGAAACATACACCAATGTTCTTGAGAGCAGTCATCATGTTGACTTGTACATATTTTTAATTCCTTCTTCACCTAGGGGGCTGGGACTGTCATGTTTCATTCTTGAGGACACGGTCGTGTACACTTCTCCCTCCCTGCAGCCTTCCTATCCTTGCTCAGTGCCCCATCCACGCGGTCCCCTCCACATTCAGGCTTGGAGGAGTCACACTCCTTGAGGTGTGGAACCTCGTTCCTGACATACTGCTGAAGGGTGGAGAACCCTGGCCAGAGGGGATTAGTAAGGGGAAGGAGCTTTCTCCTGTGGTCTGTTCTGAGGGGTGGGTTCTTCTTGCTGCTTCCTTGTGAAATCTCATGTTGTCCAGGGGAGCACAGAGACCCACTGCCATGTGTGACTCATTCTGAAGCTCTAGCCAGCTCCAGGACATACCCCGTTGCATGCCGCATCCTTCCTTTGTCCCTCACTCTCTGAGCTTACATGTCCTGCATGTTGTGTGAGCTCAACCTCACCTGAGCTCTGCCTTCCAGACAACCAAGGCACAGACATTCCTCACGCCAGTTGTTGGACACTGACACGTCAGGAGTCGCGGTCTGTCTCTGCCTGTGCTTCTATAAGTGCCACGTGCCACAGAGATGCTCCCTCAGGCCCGGCTGGGCTATGGGCAAGGCTGCACTTTAATTCATCTACATCAAAGCAGATTCCAGGGGTGCAAACTGAACATGCTGCATAATTTAAAAGATCAAGAGCAGCAAGGAACAGAGCAATGGGGCACCCTGCAAGGCCCAACCAAACACCTCCCAATAAGTAAATTACATGAAAGCAATATAGAAGGTTTAAGGTTAGTTTAAGGTTTAAACTAACACACCTTCTAGCCAAGCTTTGGAGCTCTGTCTGTAATATCAACGCGTCCTCATAAGATAGGGGGTTAGTAGACATCCCCCGTCTTCAAGTGGGGGCCAATCACATGCTGGCAGGTAAGATTTTCCTATCACACGGCTGAGGCCAGGGAAGCAATGATCCTGAGAGCCCCAGTTAATCACCATCTGGGCAGATGGCTGTTATAATTGCAGCCTTAGCTTTCAGCTCTGGGGTCCCGAGTGGTGTAGGTGTTGCAGAGCCTCGGAGGGCCCTGATGACACCCCCTCATTGAATTCTCTCTGATCAGGGCCAGGAATGGGGATGGTTCATGGACTATCAGGGCCCTCCTGTGGACTTTGAAGAGCGGTTCACCCAACGGCATCATTGTACAGATGGGGAAACTGAGGACACTGTCCACAGCTGATAGGGACAGAGTCAGGTGAGAATTCTAGTTCCTTGTAGCCTTGCCACTTGTCCTCTGTGTTCTGAGGTGACTTGCTGATGAGGGTCACACCCTCATGCTCTGTTTCTTTCCCTGCTATGTTGTCATCCTGGGACCAGTTGTTGTTTCATCACTTAATGAGTCTTAATTTCCAAACATAGAGGGGATGTCAGTGCATCGTAGGAGAACCATCAGCACCTTTCAGAAAACAGACAAGTTGCCTGCAGAAGCAGCTCTGTTAATGCCCTCTGGCTGAGGGGAGGCTGGGGAGGCTGGGGCAGCTGGTCATATGGAGGGACGGCCATCCAAGAGGCTGGCGGTGGCCCCAGGAGATCCAGCAGGCAGGGCCAGTTCCCAACCAAGGACCCCTGGGCTGCCACCCTTCACTCTCCTCTCTCACAGACATTGCATATAAAAGCAAGAAACTGAAAAGATACTGAATAAGAAAGCACCATTCCATTGCATTTGAAATGGCCCCTGGAGGTTGGAAGTAAATTGCACAGTGGGCGCCCATTTCCTTGTTCCCGTCTGCGGTGGTGCACGGCTGGGCTCCGTGTGACCCGAGGAAGATCTCTCTGCTGGCTAGTGGACCTGCGCTGCTCTCTCCTCACACCAGACACATCAGCCAGGACCGGGAGGGATGTCAGGGCCCTGAGCCCCTCCCCTTTAGTCCACCTCTAAGAGCTCTCCAGGCAGAGTGAGTATAATTTAAAATCTTATGCCACATGTTTCATCTTCTCTCCAAGGTGCACTCTAACCTGAGTGCACAACCTGGTCAAATTAAGAATAAAAAGTGTTGCCTGAGCTGAAAATAAATTTACCGCACTTGATATTAGCTCCATCCCTCACCCTGCCTGAGAAGGGGATGAGGTAATCAGATGGCGGAGCAGCTCAGATGAGCAGCGGGGTCAGCGGCCAGCCCCTCCCTCCTGCCCGTCAGGTCTGGGGATCTGGGCCATGGAAGGTCCCATCCTTTGCTTTCATACACGGTGAAGTTTCATGTTTCCCAAGAGGGATGTGCTCAGCAGTGAGGCCAGTGGATTAAAGCCCTGGGATGAATGAAGCCCTGGCCCTGGGTTTCACACATTTCTGCCAAGTTCTCCAAAGTGCCCCTTTTCTATCTCTGCCCATGTCTCTGATTATAAACCAGGCAATTGGAGCAGGTTCTGGCAAGTGTTGATGTGAGCGTCCCCTGCTGTGGACCCTCCTAGTGGACAGCGCCCACGGCCCCAGGCCATTTGGCTGCCAGCAGACACATACCTAGTCGCGCAGGGACAGTTTGGGGGTTTAAAGAGTCATTTTGTCTCCTGGCCTTGGTTCCTCCTAAAAGGAGACCTCCAGGCAATTTTTTGGGTGCTGGTAGTTTACTTGTGCTGTAGCAGTTCAGTGAGTGAGTGGGCACACGAGAGAGGGAGGGGAGGAGACCCACCCAGCAGCGTGCTGAGGAGCTGCAGCTGCTGAGGGCAGCTGGGCTCTATCCCCTGGGGATCCTCTGGGGGCCTGTGGATCACGCACTGAGCGGGGAGCAATGGTCCACCTTGAAGAATCGTCCTGGACTAGTAAGTTCCTCCTGGGAATAACTCTCTACCATGTCCAGCTGTCCACTGAGAGGCCAGGCAAGCTCTCTTCTGCAGACGTATGAGGCTGGAGACCTGTGTCAGCTGGGTAGGGTGGCAACAGATATTTTTGCCACACAGCATAGCCCTTGGACAAGCCACCTGCTTTTCTGGTGATCAGCTGAGGGGCCAGGGTCAGTGCCCCTGGGGGAGAAAACACAGCAGCCCCTGTCTTGCCAAGAGCTGGCTCCCCATGGAGGTGTGAGTCACTGAGGGGATCTTCCACGGTCATTGTGACTGCATGTGGCTCTTCTTTTCCTGTGCATTTTAGAGCCTCAAACCCACATGAGAAACAAGCCTCCTTCTCCATGTTTTGAACGTATCCTGGGGGAGGAAGGAAGGAAGGTGCAACATCTGGACCTCCCAGAGAGCGGGGGGCACACAATGTCCCCTTCGCCGGGTTCTCCTCATGGCCCTGTCCATCAGGCAGAGCATCTGATTCATCAGCTAGGAGCTCCTGGGGACTGGTCCCTGGGCACCCACCGTGTGTGCAATGGTGTCAGCAAGTGGACTGGCCCTGGGCACTAGCATGTGGTGGCCCTCTGCCCTCACCTCTTCAGGTGGTGAAAGTCCAGTTGGGTAAAGTGTGGCGGCCATGGCATTAGCCTCCCACTGTGTCATTACTCCCCAAATCCACACCCACTTGTCACTCAGCAGCTGGGGCTGGGCTGGGCTGGGCTGAGGCAGAATTGCTCGGCATCAGGGTAGGCAAGGGGAGGTGCATCAGGCAGTGGGGGACGTGCTCCAGAGATGCAGAGCATCCTCCCTGCAGAAGAGGGAAGCAAGAGCAGTCACGGGGCACCTGCTGGGTCCTAGCTCTATTGTGACGGACATGACATTTACAAGGACTTATCTGATCTGATTACCATCTGGTTATCAGTTAAGTCATCTGCAAAGTTCTTTTAGTCAGGTCACTCAGGTGCAAAGTGGCTAAGCAGGCCCCAAAGTCATATTAGGACTTTTGTTGGTTTGTTTGTTCTGGACAGTGCTGATTATTCCATGCATTTATTTTCTCAACAGACATGTGCAGTGGGCATTCAGCTTGCCCTGTACCCCCTTGTCCCTCTCTTTCTGGAGCTAGCAACACCTTACTTTTTCAGGGAACATCCCCTAAGCCCCACTCTGACTCCAACTGGCCAATGTTCTGCCTCCCACTCCAAGGACAATTGGGTCAGGGGTAGGTTGCCCCACACTTGGCCAGTCACTGACCTTCCTTGGGAATTTCTGGACAAGGACCAAGACTCATCTCTCCCTAGAGAGAAACAGATACCTGTTACAGACCAGGTGCCAGGGGACCTGTTGATTTGCACTAGCAACAAAACCACATCTGGAACAGCAGCTGCAATTGGAGTCACTATCTGGTTAAGTTTATGACAATCACTGCAGTTCTCCAAGAGCCATCTCTCCTTGGCACAGCGGGGGATTCTGTGGGGATTCTGCCAGTTGCGGAATATGTCAATTCCAGTTATTAATTTGGGAACTGGGGAAATAACCACAGGGTGCATTCAAGGACCCAGTGGGCCCATTGTGAGACAAACCTGACCTAAGACTCTGCTGACCACCTGACCCCAAGAACACCTACTCTGGTGGACCACTGTGATGCTTTCGGTTTCCAGAATTAGTGTCAGTTCAGAGCCAGTGTTCAGTACTTCCTGAAAAGTCTGATTAGTTCCCTTTTATAATGGGGACAGCAGCCACAAATCCTTTGGGGAAGGCTGGGAAGAAGATTAAAACATCTATGTATTTTGGCAAGCAGCAGAGTAGTGGGGTCCTTCGTCCAGGGGCTCTGGGTCTGTGAAGTAGGTCAAATCTGGGAATTGAGGTGCTGTGACTCTGTTTTGGTGATTCAAGTCAGACTTTTGTTCACCAGATCTAGAGCCTGGGTCTCTCGTCAATAAATTAGCCCAGGCATGTCAGGGAATGCCAATCATCTCCTAAAAACATCCAGTAACTTCTTTGTGTTCCTCCAACTGGCCTGCAGGGCTCCTCCAACCTTCCCCATTTCACAGCTCACTTACCTGCTGGCTCCCTGGGCTTCTTCCTGTTCTTGGAATAAGCTGGGCATGCTCCCACCTCAGGCTTCACTTGTCGGTTCCTTCTCCAGGCTCAACATACCTGATCTCACCTGTCTGCACTCTTTGCTCAGGTGACACCTTCTCAGCAAGCCCTTCCCTGACCTCACCATTTAAACTTGCTTCCTGGTCTCCATATTCCCTATCCTCTTTTCTGCCTTACTTTCCTTTTCTTGCAACTGGCGGGTACAGGGATGGAACCCTGGGCCTTGATGTTATCAGCACCATGCTCTAACCAGCTGAGCTAACCAGCCAGCCCCTTCTTCTTTACTTTTGTTCCAACCCTTATCATTACCTTAGATACTACATGCTTTAATTATTTAGCTGGTTATTGCCTGTCTCCCTCCTCTACAATTTTAGTCTATGTTGTATCAGACATTTCCTAGCACATTCTCGTAATTATTGTTCTGTGAATGAATGAATAACATCATCGGTGGTGTTCTTTCCCTTAATTACTACGTTTTGAGCTTGTGGCAATCTATAGAAGTTAGTTAATTGGCCCTGCAATCCTGATATGGAGAAACAGGAGGTGCTGATAAGGAAAGACAAGGTGTTATATGTTAACATGGCCAAGTGCCAGCACAGCCTCCTTCCTCCCCACTTACCCATAAAAAGTCAGAGGAAGCTGCTGTCCATTGACCTGCTTGCTATCTTGGAAGCTTGAGAAGCTCTTCTCCCCAGTGATCCTTCCCACCTAACCCATGGCACCTGAGATGCTCTGCTGCATGGGGTCTGTCTCGGCTCATCACTGTGGCTCAGACCTGTGGAGGAATTCTGCTGGGCATCAGCACTCTGGCCAGGGTGCCATTAGAGGGCTGAAGGGAGGCTCGGTGTCTCTGCAAAGGCAGGGCTGGCGGGCTCAGTAGTCAGACTTACTTTGCTCTCAGAGGCCTCTCTTGTCCATACATCTCTCTGTCACAGCTGTGAACTTCTGACATGAGCCTGTTGTCCACATTTCTAAAATAATCGGTTTCTCCAGTTTAGCCAGCTGAGACTTCCTGAAATCATGACATCATCCGGAAAGAGAGTTAAGACTCCAGTTTAAACTGGAGATGATTGACTCTGTGGTGAGTCAGGAAAAACCACATTCTGTAATATTCAAAAAGCATTGGGCCTTTTTGATGCTCCATGAGAGCACAGGAATTAGGGAGCCAGGAGGGTTTAGAGAGGCTTCTGAGGGGAATACCTGTGCTGAGTCTTCCAAAGGGCTTCTTCCACCCCAACCACTACCTTTAGTCTCCACTGGGTAATAGTAATCCAGGGAGGGCTCTCTCAAATCATGGGGAAAATACTCAAAATCACCCTGTGTTGCCCCGTGCATCTCCTTTGGGCCTTCTTTTGTTATTACTTCTTCTCCTAGTAAATGTTCTCTCATGCTTTCCTGCTTTATCTGTCTATTCCTGTCTAGGAATAGAGGAATGGATGGTCAGTAGGAAAAAAATCGAGCGTCTGCAATGTTTGCTGGTTTCTGGTATGTGTTCTCTTTACGGAAGGAGGCTTTGAGTTTTGAAATGCAGATTTTCATGATTTCCCAAAGAAACTCAAAATCACATTCCTGGAACAACCTCATTTCCCTAATGTTCAGCCCAATTTCTTTCATGTTTGGGGCTAATGTGGCAACATGGCCACATGGTGGGGGGTTGGAAGTCATTGTCCATATTTTTCAGTTCATATTTGGATTTATCTTAGGACTTGGTGCAATTTTGCATTTAGCAGAGGCCTTTGTCTTTGTAGCACTTGCCACCAACCTCCTTAAGTCATTATCCGTGAGAGTTCCCTTAGTGTCTGCTCAGCAGGACGGGCAAATCTTGAGGCCTGGCAGAATCACGGCTCTCCTTAGCTCTGTATCCCCAGATCCCGGCACATTGTCTGGTGTGATGGTTGATTTTATGTGTCAGCTTGACTGGGCTAAGAGATACCCAGGTAGCTGGTGAAATGTGATTTCTGGGTGTGTCTGTGAGGGTGTTACCAGGAAAGACTAGCGTTTGAACCAGTGGACTGAGAAAGGAAGATGCCCTCTTCAGTGTGGGAATCACCCAATCTGTGGAGGATCCAGACAGAACACAAAGGCAGAGGAAGGGCAAATTCTCTCTTCTGGAGCTGGCACATCCACCTTCTTCTGCCCGCAGACATCAGACCTCCTGGTTCTCCAGCTTACAGATGACATACTGTGGGACCTCTCATCCTCCGTAATGCGTGAGCCAATTCCCATAATAAATCTCCTGTCATCTCTCTCTCTATATATATCCTATTGGTTCTGTTTCTCTGGAGAATCCTGACTGACACACTTGGCACAGACTGGACGCTCAACAAGTATTTGATTTCTGAATGACTGAGGAGTTTGAGTAGCTTCCAAGCACTTACATAGGAAGGCCTGGTGCTACATTCCCATGAAAGCCATTGTTTGGGAGACAAATGGCAATAAAAGGTTGGATCATGGTACAAAGTAATCAGCCATTATCGATTTGAATTATACCACGATGTGTTTGAATTTGCATTATGATAGAGATTTACTGCAAGAAGTTAGGCATGCTGGCCTCTAAAAGCTGGGAGTGTATTCCCAGGGAGGGGTCAGGAAACGGGAGGCCTTGGGGCCCCCACCACCCACATGGGAGGGAAGACATAATCAGAAACGATCATGAGAAAGAGACAAATGTGTTTCCTGCCAGGCACAGGCCAAGGGCTCGTGTGTGCATAACCTCACTTCATCTAGTAGCAGCCCAGGAGGCAAAAATCATTATTAACTTCATTCTTTAATAAGGAAGCTGAGTCTTGAAAAGTTAAAATGACACAGCTATAATGGCATTGCTGGCTTTGGAGCCCAGGTGAGAAAAATCTCTTGGTAAAATTTGCCAGTTAAAGGGGGTAATACAGATACATCTTGCATGGCCAGGAGAGACAATGGGCCAGAACAGTTGCTAGAAACAGTCACAGCCCTTGAGGGGAAGCTGCTGCTTTGGCCAGGCTGTGACACTGAAGACTCTGCAGCCTGTGGGGTCAGGAGTTTCTGGGCATTCTGGCTGGAATAGCAGCTCCTTTAATAGAAGGGGAAGGTTGGCCGGTTAGCTCAGTTGGTTAGAGTGCAGCCTTGTAACACCAAGGTCACAGGTTCAAAGAAATGGAATGGTTCTCTTGTGTGTCTGCCCTTGGTCCAGTGATGGCTGGAGCGGTGGGGTTGAGAAGTGGGGGGACAGGGGAGGCAGGTGGAATGCACGTCAGTCTCACATGCTTTATTCAGGACGGATGTCTGGCCTGACTGGCGTGGCCTGCCCTGTGCAGCTGTGTGTATCTGTAAATGAAGTGTGGCCCTCATCCTATCCACCTAGTCGGTGGTTCCCTGTGCCTCTGAGCCCAGTCAGCTGCCTCCCCACCACATGCAGCTTCTAGACAGGAGGAGGCAAGCTAGGAGGCTGAGCAGCGAGGTCAGTGCAGGTTTGCACCACATGCTCCAGCCCATCTGTCCCTTATGGAAATGCTTCCTTATTAGTTATGAGCTCCCAAAGCAGAGGATCGCCCAGTTTTAATGGGGGGTGGGGAGCAGGGAGAGATTGGGACCACTGCTGAGGACCCTTGGCAGCCCTGGCAGACCTGAGAGAGGTGAGACACTTGCTTGGACATTGGGCCCGAGGATGCTGCATGTGGCTTGACAGAGCTTGTGGGGCCCAGGAACATCCCTGCGTCTCTCAGTTGTAGGTTTCCACGACTTGTTACCTGGAAGTCACTTGGAACTCATCCCGGAAGCCTTTGGGTGAGGACGGGAGCTTTTTCTCCCAAGCAGCTCACACTACTAAAACCATTTTTCCCCCTACAGCCAACATTATAACAAATAATGAGACTGAGCAACTCCCCTAAGATGGGGAGGAGGGAAGGATTTCTGTTTTTGTTTTCACCTGTTCTGTTCAACATGGAACTGGAGGTTTAATCAGTGCAAAGGGATGAGGAAAAGAAATAAAAGTATAAATACTGGAAAGGAAGAAGTAAAACTAGCCTTATTTGCTGGTGCTATAAAATAGGAAATCCTAAGCAATCTATAAGAAAACAGCTTGAACTAATACGTGAATTTTGCATCATTACAGAATACCAGTCAAAATATAAAAATTAATTGTATTTCTATACCCTACATCTGAATAATTTAAAACAAAATTTAAAATACAATTTACATTAGCACTAAAACCACTAAATGTGTGGGGTAAATTTAACAAAATCTGTACAAAACTTCTACACCAAAAACTGTAAGATGTTGCTGAGAGAAATCAAAGAAAGAAAGAAATATACGATGTCTTTGACTGGAAGACTCATATTATTAGGATATCGGTTCTTCCCAAATTGATCTAGTCATTCAATGAAATCCCAACTGAAATCGAGCAGGCTTTTTTTTCTATAAATTGACAAGATAACTTAAAAATTCATATGGAGGGTAAAGGTCTAAGAATAGCCAAAGCAATCTTTTTTTTTTTTTTTCCTTTTTGTCTTTTTTCGTGTCCAGCAACGGACCGCAACCCTCAGTGTCGCGCCCATACCGGACTGGGACCAGCAACGGGATCGCAACCCTCGGTGTTGTGCCCGCCCCTCGCTC
>NW_007728532.1:184841-197060 GCF_000696425.1 Galeopterus variegatus | reverse complement strand
GGCAGGAGCGCTGCTGCGCTCCCAAGCGGCGCACTGTAGCAGTGCGCCACCGGGCTGGCCCCAAAGCAATCTTGAAAAACAGAACAAAGTCAGAAGACTTACCAAGATTCAGCACAAAGCTGCAGGGTTTGTGACAGATCTGTACCAGTAAAGCAATACCCAGACAGACCAAACAGACCACTGGGGACAGAGCTGCATCCAGAAGTGGCAGACAGATGCTGTCAGATGATTTTCGACAAGGGAGCCAAGACAATTCAGCAGGGGGAAAATCGTTGTTAGACAAACTGGATATCCATATGAAAAGGAAATTACAAGAATCTTAATCCCTTCTTCTCCTGTCTTCACAACTAAGAGCTTAGGTAAAGATTTCATAGAGAAGACTCAGAAAGCACAAACCACAAAAGAGAAGATTGAGTACAGTGTGGAAAGAGAGAGCGACTTATCGGTGGAGAAACCTGACAAATAACACTTCAGCCAGGTGACCAAGGTCAATGTCAACAGTGATAAATCAGGTGGACGAAGGCGCTTGGATAAATGTGATGAGACCCCACCTCACTTCTGGGGTCTTCCTCCCAAAAGCCCATGACCCCAGTCTAATGATGGGAAAGACATCATAGAAATCCCAATACAGGGGCATTCTTCAGAATACTGAGCACAGCTCCACATTATCAAGATCGTAAAAGACAAGGAAAGTCTGACAATCTGTCACAGACAAGGGGAGCCTAAGGAGACCTGACCACTAAATGTAATGTCCCTCCCTCTCCCCGCTCCATCCCCTCCCCCTCCCCCTCCTTTGTCCCAGTGCTTTCAAACCCTGGCTCTCCAGAGGAAGTAAAAGGAAGGACACAAGCTCAGCCAAGCCCCAGAGACTCCGACATCATATGGACAATTTTTTTTTTTTTTTTGGCAGCTGGCCAGTGCAAGGATCGAACCCTCGACCTTGGTGTTATCAGCACCATACCCTAACCAACTGAGCTAACCAGCTAGTCCGCGATACAGACAATAGAAAACTATTTTCTCATTTAATTTTCTATGACAACTCTTTTCATGAAGAATCAAAAGACTCTCGTTAAGCCTTGCTGTTCAGAAGCGTTGGCTGTGGTTGCTAACAGGAGATTCTGCAGGAAAATGCCAGGAGCCATCTGCGAGGGGTGATATCTTATTCTGCTTTTGCATAAGGGATGCTGCCTGCCTTTATCTCCGCTCTGCCTGCCCTCAGTGCTGACGGCCTGTCCCACCCGATGACTAGTTTAATCAGCTGGGGAAAGAGCTCTATCATGCACCTGTCTTGTTTAGCAGGGAGAAATTTCAAAGCATCCCAGTCCTAGAATGCTAAGTCAGCTCTTTCCAAAGTTTGAGACTGAAGTGAGCATGCCATTCAAAGTTGCACCCTGAGTCTAAGCCTCCCGGACTGACCCTTATAGGAAGGGAACGTGAGCAGGGTTTTGGGGTATTTCTATAGAGAGCCTCCACTTCATGATTTCCTGGAGTCTGGGGAGGGCTGCAGCCTCAGTGACTGGACACTGCCCAAATGCACTCATCAAAGGGCCCTTCTCAAGAGTCACAGCCAAGCCCAGGCTGAGGAGCTGACCCTTCGGCTCCGTGACCCTTCCACCTGTTCTTCCCTAACTACTCCTGCCAGCTCAGGGCACATCCTGGCACCACGTGAGTCACCACTGATTTTTCTCAGGGAAAGAGATGAGGGAGAGGGAGGCATGTCAGAATCTGCCTAGGTGAGAGCCCAAGCCCCTGTAGGTTTTCAGACATTTCCAGCCTTCATGACAATAATCACAAGCTTCTGGACCTTCTGGAAAAGGTCCTTTCACAGAAGTTGGCCTGGCTGGATCAGACCTGTCAGTTGACAAAAGTTATTACGCATCTACCATGCCTCTGAGGGGAACCACAGCCCGACTGGGGCAGGAGAGAGGATAAACAGTGCGCCCCTCTCAGGGTCTCTGGTCTGTTTTATCCCTTTCTCGTGGCATCTCTGGATGTTCTGTCCTCTTGAATTTATAGCCTCTGTCTTCTGTGTCTGTCCTACCAAGTCTTCCTCTGACAAGCCAGCGTCATTGTGCTTTATCTCTGCTCACTCCTGGCCCGTGGGTGTGGATTGCAGGAGGTAGACATTGTATGAAGTGTCCCATCCCAGGGACATGTGCTGTTGTCCTCAGGGGTCTCAGGGAATAGAACTGAGTTTGGAGAACTGGGTTTGGAGATCTGTCTGGGTTCAGCTGGGAGTTCTGTAGCTGTAGGAAGCTGGGATCCCAGCTCCATAACGCAGACAGAAGGCCTTGCTTCAGCTCATATGAGGAAGCCTCTGTGTCTCTGGGGTTGGGGAGCCCCTGTCTATATCCCTTGGGCAGCTCTCGGCCAGCTGCTGGCTCCCAGGAGCAGTGCAGTAACAGAGCCCTGCTGGGAAGTGCCTGCTGAGGGTCATCAGGAAAACCTCAAAAGCAACAGGGAATGGCAGCTGCTGCTCTAGCCAGCTCACTGAGAGGAGTGGAGGAGGGGGCAGCACAGATACGGGAGAGGGCCAAGGCAGAGCCTTTGCTCCATCCTAGACCAGCTGCAGGAGAGAACAGTCTGGACCAGCTACACAGGTGGGCACCTTTCACACAGGTGGAGAGTTTTGTAGTATCATAGGGTCCCACGGTGACTCTGGAAGGTACACAGGGCAGGGACCCTTGAGTCCTGCTACAGATGAGCGCTTATGTGCTGAGATGGCAGTGGCGGGACTGGGTGAGACTCACCTGTCCAGGCCCAGGTGGGGCTCTTCCAGAACAAGAACACGGTCATGATTTAAAAAAAAAAAATTTTTTTTGTTCGTCACTCAGTTCATCCTACCCATATTTACTGAGTACCTACTGTGTACCAGGTGTTACTCTTAGCACCAGATAACCAGTAGTGACCTTCCTGCAGCTTACGTTCTAGTGGGAGCAGACAATAAATCAGTCCCATAACTTAAGATAATAAATGTGGTGAACATTATGAAGCAGGTGAACTGAGGGGGAGGGTCTGGCAGGGGTGTAGGAGCCAAGCGGAGGTGGCGGGGCCAAGCTCTGCGGGGAGGAGTCTTGCTCAGGGATGTGAAGGATGGGACAGGGCAGTTGCTTGCAGATCTGGGGAAGGAGCACTCCAGCCAGGGACAGCGTGTGCAAAGGCCCCGAGGTGGGAACTTCATGGTGAGCTTGAGGAGCCGGAAGGAGGGCTGCATGGCTGGAGGTGACCGAGGGGAGGAGAGGAGGGACAGAGGTCAGAGCAGCGAGTGGGGGTTATGCTGGGTCCTGCAGGTTTGGTGTCAATGATAATTGACAGGCTGAGTGCAATGATAATTAAGCAGCAATGAAACGGGGCAGCTGCTTCCCAGTGTTGATGGGAGCTTACCGAGCTGGCCCTGAGCTGGCACCGTGCTGAGCACTTATGATGCCCTGGGAGGGAGGTACAGTGGCCACCCCATTTTGCAGAGGACAGCAGTCTGGTGATTTTCCCGGGGCTCCTTGGTTAATAAGTGGTGATGTCAGGATCTGAACCTGGATTTGTGTCACTCGGATGCTGTGCTGTTGCCCCCTGCATACTACATCCTCTGCTTGCGTGAACAATCTGGTGACAAGGAGCTTATCGCCCTGTAGGAGAGCCCTCCCTCCCAGAGTTCTGCACGGCGCACCCTCAGACATGGGTGTGGCTGGCTTGGGTACCTCTGCATCTGTGGCCAGGAGGAGGGTGAAACTCCAGTCTGAACCCCCTTCATCCCTGGCAGACCTCTGGGTGGCAGAGCTCCCTGGTGAGCGGGGCCTCTGCCTTGCATGATGCTGGGACACCGTTCACGGAGAACGCCATGTGGTGGTGCCTCCTGAGCTTCTCAGTGTGGTGGCCGCTGCTCACCACAGCCAGAGCAGGAGGGAGGGGCGTTGGGTGCAGGGCTACCGGTCTCAGCAGATTTTACCTAGTTCCAGTTTCTCCTTGGGCATCCTTCGGTCTCTCAGCTTGGCCCAAACACATGGTTTGCAATGGGTAGCATTGGTTCCTGCAATGCCCTCTTCAAGTGTGCTGGCCTCTGACAGGGACAGCCCAGGGCGGGGAGAGGTAAAGCGAAGGCTGAGGGTGGAAGGGACTTCAGAAGAGAGAATGAGGGGAAGTCCCCTCTCCTGCTCTCCCCCCTTCTCCCCTCTGGGCAGCTGTCCTGCCAGGCAATGAGGCCAGGAGGATTGCCGACACCCCAGGCCAGGTCTGGAGGAGCTGGGCCCCTGATCCAGCCTCTAGAGTCCTCCACCTTCGTTCTTCCTGTCACTTATCAAGCCTGCATTAATCAGATGCAGCTACTAGCACCTGGAAGATATCCAAACCTCTAAGGGCTGATTTTTAAGCAAAATAGGATCAGGCACAGGAGAGAGAGGGCTGACTCAGAGATTAAAAGAAAGCAGGGAGGAAAGGGCTTCCACTTGGAATCTTAATGTGTAAACCATCCATTCATCCATCAGAAATACTGGTTGAGAGGCTGCTGGGCTATGTTTCAGGAACTGGGGACACAGCCAGTGGTCAGTAAGGCTGCTCCGGGTGGAGATTATCAGGCCCGAAGGCATGTCTGTGTGACTTACACACCCGCACTCATAGCTCACACTCACAATTTCTGTACACACCCACCCACCACACCCACACACGGGGAAGCCACCCACGCGCATGTCCATCTTCCTCTCGTCGCACACACGCACAGCTTAGCTGCTCACACACCCGTCACATACCCATGGGAGGGCTCTGTCACCTGTGCCTGCTGGCCGCACAGGGTCCCTAAACCAAAGAGATCACCCATTGGAGACCACCTTCCCAAGACTTTGTTGCATTTGAGTGGAATCTGAGACTGAAATCTGAAGGTCTTTCTCAAGGAGCGCAGAGAGAAGCTGGGAGAGCACACAGGTGGTTCCTGGGGCCCTTTCTTCTCCTAGGAACACTCTCTGGGTTAGGTACAAACTCACCGCTCTGAGGGCAGTGGCGTTCCACCCGAATCCACTTCAGTTGTGACCCCACATCCACAGCTGGAGCCCCACTCTGCCGCAGAATACCACCCTCCTCTGCGAGAGTGTGTGGCTGGGGTCTGTCCACCTGCATTCCTGCCAGGCTGGCCTCAGGTGCATGGCCAGGAAAAGCCCCAGCAATGAGCTCTCATCTGTTGCCGGTGGGCGCCCTAGGACCAAGGCTGCCTCTGCTCCTTATGGGACTTGCTCAGTTGAAGTCTCTAGGGAAGGAAGGTGAATCCGGAGCAAGCTCACCCTGGCTTCCACATCCCACTTCTGTGTTCTGCAAACTGGGAAGGAGCTAGAATTCCCAATATATTCATGCATGGAAGATTGTCTCTGAGAATGGAGGGCGTGCCCTGACCACAAACTCTGACTTTGCTCAAGAGCTCACATCGATAACATATATTCAGTACCTTTTCTGGAGCACTTACAATGAGCTAATTGTTTCCGATACTTTCTATCAATTAACTTAATATAATCTGCCCTCCCCACCCCAGCTCAGGAAGCAGGTACTATTGGCCCCTGTGCAGATGAAGAGCCTGGAGTTCTGAGCGTGGATGTGCTTTGTCCAAGTACGACCCACCTTGGATGGGACTCCTGGGCCAGGGTTGGCTTCTAGCCCGTAGGGCTCACTGTAGGCCAAGCCCGGGGTTTGACTCAAGTTTTTATTTGAGCATGAACTGGACCGTGCCATGCTGTCCAGGATTGCACCATTGAACTCAATGGTCATTGAGCACAATGAAGGGGTGGTGGTTACCACCCACATGAGGGAGACTGGGTCCCTGCCCTCAGGGGCTTACACTCTAGGAGTGAAGTAATATAAGATAGAGTCAAGAAGGAATCATAAGAAAGGAAAGTGCACGGACGAGGAGATCTGAGGCAGAAGACTCTTCCTGAGCCACCCAGAGGAGGAGGCGGGGCCTGGTACATCCTGGGACATTGGGGCCTTCTCTCCCCCATCAAGGCACCACCTGGACTGCACTCTCGAGGATGCCTCAGGCGCTGTGGAAACTTGCTGTGCTTTTGAATCAGCAAAGACACTTCAGGAAGGTGTGTGCTGCTGCGGGGAAGGGTGTTGTATTCCAGCCTGGTTCTCAGGACAGCATGCTGGCTGGAATCAACGTCACCTCTGTATTAACCACCTGCGCAGGTATTCTCTATCTGAAAAATATTCCTTCTTTCTACCACTAGAAGGGCGAAAATGTACAATTTCTTAGCATGTCTTGAGGAAGGAGAAGCATGTAGCCACCAAGTATGTACAAAGTGTCTCTGTGAACCCTGAATCCCGAGGAGAGGTGGTGGGCTTCCCGGGCATCTGTAATGCTGGGACTGGCCATCATTGAAGAAGGTGACACCAGGTAGACGCCAAGAGCAGGTGAGCTGCACTGAGGTACTGGACACGTCTTTATCAGAGCAGAGTCGGGTGTAGGGGGCTGTTGGGGGTGAGGGGCGCTGCCCCTGGCTGGGCCCTGAGTCAGCAAAGATAGTCAGAGCTCACTGAGGCTGGAGGAGGGTCGTGGCACCTGCAGAGGAGGAGCTGAGTCTGAGACCTGCTGGAGAGGAGGGGCCTGCACCCCCTGCAGGGATGTCAGCAAGTCTTCTCACACACGCTATGCCTTCCCTGGGGCCACTGGCCTCTCACTGCTGCATCCAGTCCCCATGGCCACTCCCTGCCCCCACACACCCTTCATCACGGAAGACAGCCTGCATGTCCACAGCTTTCGTCCTCCAACCAGCTGCTCAGGAGGCCTTCCTGTCTGCCTCCAAAAACCACACATACCCTGAGTCAGCCTCGGGAGCCCTCATGGACTCTGCCCTGTGCCCATGGCATTGCGCAAACCGTTCCTGGCGGCTCCCACCAAAATGTCACAGGATTGCACAGCACCTCCACCAGACAGGTTCAGAAAGGGCAGAGTTCTGTCCTTTCCCCTCTCGTTCCAGACCTACGTCTGGGGCTCTAATGCCAAAGGTCTGTGCCAGACAGAAACATCCATGGAAAAAGAGTGTCATGTCACAGCTTCAGAGATGAGTACCCATGCCCACTGAAACAATTAAGTTCAATAAGTAGCAGGTCTGATATTCAGGCATGCCCCCAGCACTTCCGTCTGGGCAAGAGCCAGGAACTTGGCAGGCAGCGAATTGGTAAGAGATTTCCAAGGGGATACCAGAACCTTCAAAGAGCCCAACTTTCCTCTGATCAGTCTCTTTTCCCTGATCGGATGCATTATTGACAGCGAGGCCTGCCCCTCCTGTCCCTCATGAGAGCATCTCATTTCCCGCCATGGTAATTTATACTTGCAATTTTGGCCTTGATCAATATAGGCAACGGAGAAAATTTATACATTCAATTTCATCAGGAGGGGCAGAAACACAGGGATCTGTGCAGAGAGCTTCATTTGGACCCTTCTAAAGGGAAGCAAACCCATCAGAGGAAATATTTGCATGCTGAAATAGGTCAGCAATTTCCTTTCCCCTGTGGGATTTATGTTAGCAAGTTTGCAAGTGGAAATGCATTTGGAACCACCAGAGTCTCTTACAGCCCTCAAATGGAAAATGGGATGTTAATCCTGTCGCTATTTTAAAACTTGTCTCAGGGTTGAAAGTAACTGAAATCGTTTTGGGCTTAATTTTGCATGAGGACATAGCAAAGCGTGACAGGAGGAGAAAAGGAAAAAGCTGGTGATGAGAAGTGGCCCTAAGAGGGATGCCTGAGCCTCAGGCTGGGCTGGGAGAAGCCTCACCAGCAATGAGGGGCTGGAGAATGAAGCTGGGATGTGAAGAGGTGGACGCTGGCAGGGTGGTGAAAGCTCGGGCCAGCGCTCAAGCACTCTGGGGTGTGCTGTTGATTGGGAGGGACAGCTGCCGAATGGGCCCGGGCAGGGGCGGGAAGACCGCTGCTGTGGACAGACTGACCAAGGCAGGCAGAGGAAGTGAAGGACTGTAATTACAGCCCTGGGGCCCGATTTAGAAGTGGCCTTGAGGAGGCAAAACCTTCGCTGGGGTGACATCTGTCCTGAGCAGGACCCTGTGGCCTCGGTGCCTGCTGTGTGCATCTTCGCACATCCCTTCCCTTCTCCTTGGGAACCTGACAGTGGAGGCAGCGGTCGGTCATTCTCCCCACAGCACGGATGAGGAAGCGAGGGCGTGTGGTTAGAGGTGCACGGTCCGCCTGGAATTAGAAACTCAAACTGACACTACAGATTCCTGCAGCACAGATGTGTGGCACACTTACACGTGCACACTCACAGGCACACATATGCACACTCACACACACAACCACACAGGTCCACACAGACACACGCCCTCCCACTCATACCTACGCCCTCACACCTGCAGGCACGCCTGCTCACACGTGGCCTGGGTCTGCCCTCTGTGTGCACTGGTACAGCCTGTACCCAGCTTGTTGGCTCACATGGAACTTCTCTCTGTGGTGAGGGCTGAGGGCGGCAGGGTCTGGCTCCCAGGAAGGTCTCAGCTCTGCCCAGACAGCTACCTCCTCCCTGGAGTGGCGCTATACTAACAGGTACTCATTAGCTTGTTTTTCCACCAGAGTCTGCGTTCCGGTCACCCAGGCCTGGGGCAAACATGCTCTGTTGATGAGGCCGAGAAGGCAGCAGTGGACAGCTTGTCTCCAGGGCTAGCCCCTCCTCGGCTCCATGTGAGGGATGTGTTGTCACTGCTGTCACCAACTGCTACCTCCTGTTACCTCTGAGTGTCCTATAGGGCTGCTCTGGGTGCAGCGCCAGATGTAACCTGCTTGAAACCAGATGGTGTCCAGGCCTGATCTGGGCCAGACCTAGGTACTCCTGATTTCACGCTCACTGAACAGCAGGAAGCTCAGAGCTGGAGGCTGCACAGTCCACCCTGCGCCTGTTCATCTGAGACCCTTGAAGGGGCCCTGCTGTCCAGCCTCAAAACCACTCACCATTTTGAATTGCAGTGCCAAGATCTCCAAGAAACAAGCTGCTTATTTTTATAAATACAAATAATCATAAAATATTAATAAAACCAATTTTTATGCTTATAAAGAATTTCCATAATGTGAACAAATTAGAGTTGATTTTCAGCTGTGACGTCTGCCTGTAGGGAGATGCCCAGTTCCTCCCCTTGTGCTACAGTTTCTTCCAACAGGGACACTGCCGGTTCCTCGTGGGGCCTCAGTGCTGAGACGGGGAGTCCCGGATGGCATTAGTGAGTGGTCAGCTCTCCTAGACTGCAAGTTCCTGCTGACATCATGACCTGACACTTCTCTCTCTTTCAGAGTCAGAAAATGTAGAAAAAGTTAATTTCCTGTATTCTTTAAGTTCAGGATTATTTTTTTTGGGGGGGGGAAGGTGATGGGGGAGGCATGTGGTAAGGGTGGAAACCTTCTCCATTCCTTTCTTTCTTCCTGTATGTATGTCTATATTTATTCAATCACTCAGAATGATTTACTGAGCCTCTGCTACATGCAGGAGCTGTGCAAGGCACTGAGAATTCTGGTGAACGAGGAGCCTGCATGATCAGAAATTTTAATAAATTGCTTGCAGGAAGAGATTTTATGATAGAGAATTGTGGAGGCATAATTTATATTGTGGCAAGGGGCCAGGGCTGTCCTCCCTGAGGAAATCTGAAGAGAACAGGCCTTCACCAGGTCTTAGCCAGGCCAGACTTCTGGGCAGGGAGGCCCCTCCACACCTGCCCCTGTGTTAGAGAGGCTTTATTCGGCAACATTGACATGGCTTTATTTCCAAGGTGCAAGGGGGCAGGAGGCCCTGGAATGCCTTCAGAACCCTTGAGTGCTGGGAGCGACTCCCAAACCACCTGCTTGTGTTTGGCATTGGGCAGGGAGGATGTCAGGGTCCCCCGCCCCCTTTCTGGCCTGCAGTCTTTCCTTGGCCTTCTCACAGAGCAGCTGCAGGCAGATGGCTCCCATTCAGATAGAGCTGGACTTTGAGCCATGAGCTGGCCGAGCATCCCCAGGAGGCAGTAGAACCGAGTCAAGTAGTCAAGACCAGAGGCCGGGAGCCAAGTTCACCCGAGTGGGTATTGCAGCTCTGCTGCCCACCCTGTGGGATCTCCTGATGGTACCAGCCTGTCCGGTGGCAACGCTAATACCAACCCCACAGAATTTTTGTGGAAATTAAAGATGATGATGCATGTTTAGAGTCTACGTATAGCAAGTGATGGCTAAATATCCATCTTTATACTTAGTTTTCACTGTTCTTATTCCTGGCTCTTGGACGAACAAGACGAGGGCAAAGGAGAGGATGTCTTCCCTGAGATGTGGGCTCCAGATAGTAAGTGGGGGTCAGAGATGGTGGGCTGAGCTGTGAAGGGGGCTCTCAGCCTAGCTGTCCCCCAGCAGGCTCCTGAGGCCACAGTGTGGCATCCACCACATGTACTGGGGCACAGAGTCCAGGGTGTCACCTGCAGAGCCAAAGAGAAATTGGGATGACAGGGCTCCCAGACACATGACAATGAGGTGTCCTCTGTTCTTCCCATGTTGTTAGGATGGCCTTGTCCTCTGCCTTTGTCCCGTGGGACCTCTGAGTCCCTCCCCTCCTCAAGAGCAAAGGAAGCATCAATGGTGGGTCTGCTGGGCCTCAGATTTGTACCAACACAGACCCGCCCCCATCGGTGCTGAGTTGCTGGGGATGAAGAGCCTCTGGGCACCTCCCGGCAGACCCTGCAGATGAAGATGCCTCTAAGAATGACAGGCAGGTGGGACCCTCTCTCCCGATCCTCCCTTGTCTTCCACTCTCAGCCAGGAGCTGGATCTGGAGGGGCTGGAACAGGGAAGTTCTCCCCAGGTGCCCAAGAATGGGAACCAGAGGAGTTAGGGCCCAGGAAATTGGAAAGACAGTGTCCACTCCAAGTTCAAGGCCTGGGGCAGGACTGAAGTCCTAGTGGCAGAGCCCAGCCCTTGGTTTCCCACACAGACAGCTGGCTCATGCATTCACTAATTCACTATTCATTCAGTCAACTTATTTATTTACAAGAAACTTTGAATTCATGTGGGCTCAGGAGCAGCCCTAGTCAAGGAAAGCCTCCACAGTTCACTGGTGAAGCTCTGGCCCTGAATCTCCCAGTCCCATTCATGTCCCAGCTCATTTTACAGACAAGAGCTAAGTGCTTTACTCAGTGTATGATCTCAGCAGCTCCTAACGGCACTGCACGACATGGAATTGGCATCCCCGTGTGGGAACGGCGTATAGTAAAGAATCACTTGTCTGCTGTCCCACACCAGTGGGCCGAGAAGTGTGTATGTCCATTTGGCCCCATCTCTGGACTTCAAAGCTCAAGCCTTGAGGATGACACTGGCCTGGCAGGGGAATGACTTCCTTCCATAAGACTCCTGTAAGTGACTGTTATAAGACAAGTGGCTCAATTCCCCCAGCGAGCCCTGGGTGTCCTGCCAGCCTGAGGGGTTGAGACCCAATTTTTCATGTAAGCCCACACACCAATGGCCATGGCAGACATGCCCTCGTGAGGCAGGGGAGGGCCCCTGCGTTGAATACGCCTGATTTGGTTATCTTTGCTGTGTGACAAATGACCCCAGCTCTGTGTCCTGAGCAGCTTGGCTGAGAGGCCTGTGTGATTCAGCTCCATTGAAGTCCAGAGGCAGGAAAGTTTTCCCTCCTTCTGCCCAGGCCAAGCATCCAGGACCCTGTCCCAGAGCATATGTGTGTGTCAGTGTGTGGATATGTGGGTGAATGTGTGTCCTGTGGGTGTGTGTTTGTGTGTGAGTGTGTATGTCTGTGTCTCTGTGTGTGTGTGTGTGTGTCAGTGTGTGTATGGGGGGCAGGTGTCTCCCACCATCGGGCAGTGTCTAGGTGTACATGTGAGCATCCCCGCCCACCGTGGCCCCCTGACCTGCTGGAAGAGGATCCCAGGTGCAGACCACACAGGGGCCTCCAGACCGGAACTTGGAGCCTTATTTCTCCCAAATCTATTGCCTCTAATTTTATCTAAGGACCCAAGCTGTTACAAACCAAAAGCCAGGGTGATGTTCCTTGACTCCTTGCTTTCTGCTGACACATTTGTTTCCCAAGGCAGCCAGCCCACCTGCTTGAAAGGAGGGAAGGGCAGAGGGGGCAGTTGCTGGCAGGGTGAGGTCACAAGGAAAACTTGGATTAGAATCTCAAAAACGCAAAAAAAAAAAAAAAGGGCCGGCCCGGTGGCGCACTGCTACAGTGCACCGCTTGGGAGCACGGCGGCGCTCCCG
>NW_007728532.1:177400-183841 GCF_000696425.1 Galeopterus variegatus | reverse complement strand
AGGGATCTGTGCAGAGAGCTTCATTTGGACCCTTCTAAAGGGAAGCAAACCCATCAGAGGAAATATTTGCATGCTGAAATAGGTCAGCAATTTCCTTTCCCCTGTGGGATTTATGTTAGCAAGTTTGCAAGTGGAAATGCATTTGGAACCACCAGAGTCTCTTACAGCCCTCAAATGGAAAATGGGATGTTAATCCTGTCGCTATTTTAAAACTTGTCTCAGGGTTGAAAGTAACTGAAATCGTTTTGGGCTTAATTTTGCATGAGGACATAGCAAAGCGTGACAGGAGGAGAAAAGGAAAAAGCTGGTGATGAGAAGTGGCCCTAAGAGGGATGCCTGAGCCTCAGGCTGGGCTGGGAGAAGCCTCACCAGCAATGAGGGGCTGGAGAATGAAGCTGGGATGTGAAGAGGTGGACGCTGGCAGGGTGGTGGCAGCTCGGGCCAGCGCTCAAGCACTCTGGGGTGTGCTGTTGATTGGGAGGGACAGCTGCCGANAAAAAAAAAAGAATCTCAAAAACGGTGCCTGGCCTCCTCCGCCTGGAGCTTAGCACTGTGTCTGACACACAGTCGGTCAAGTTGCTGCTGGTTACTTCTCTAATTGTTTTCCCTCCTCTTTCCTTCACTTTGTCACATGTTCCTGGATGGGTTCAGCGGTGTCCCACCTCGCCCCGTCCTGGGAAGCCAATCTCTCAGAGGATCCCAGTCCATGATGGGAGGAGGTAGCAACTCTTGGCATCTGAACGTCAGGGGTCAGGTCTGATGGAGCCCCTCCCTGGCCAAAGCCATGAGGCGCAGCAGGATGCGGTGGGAGTGGGGAAGGGGTCTCTGTCTCTGTGGCCCTGAGCTCACACTGCCACTCTGCAGTTTCTCTGGGGACCCCATTCTGCTGTGGTGCCTGGTCCGGGGCTGGGCCCTCTTTGACCCTAAGCTTGCAGCTCTGACAAATGTCCCCAGCCTCCCAGGCTTGTCCCCACATGGGGAAAGCAGGTCTGGGTTCTTCCTGGCTCCAGCAGCCCTTGGACTGGACACCTGGTTTGTCAGCTCATTGGCTGCTTCTCCTTGGATCTGAACCTTGGAGCTTTGACCCTGAAAACGTGGAGCTGTGGTTATACCAGGGAAAGCCTCAGGGCCTTGGGCCTGGCTCGGGTTAGGATAGCTCTTGGCCTGTCCTTTAGGGCCTCAGCTCACCCAGGTGGGGACCGTTTGCCTCAGTACTGAGCCCAGACTCCAGGTCATGCAGAGATGTTCGCTCTCCACTGCATCCTTCAAGTATGCAGGGCAGGTGCCATGAAGACCAGCTCTGTCCTGGCCAAATCCCTGCTGCCCCACCCCACAGGACCCTCAGCAGAGAGAGGAGCCTGAGCAGGGGCTTGTCACTGGTCCCACTGGACTCCTCCATACCAGCCTGGGCCAAGTAATTAGACTGTCCTGATGAAAAGCCCCAGGGGACAGGCTAGACAGCTTTTGATATCTTGGGGGATAAAAAGAGGCAAACACAATGATTATTTCCTTGAAATACACAAAAACAAAACCCATCAGCACACGTGGGCTGAAGTTTTATGTGTCCCCAGTGCCCCCCTCTTAATTAGGTGCTTTTTGTTTTGCTGTGGTGAGTGTCTGTGCTCATTAGGCCATGGCCAAGTGCCGGTGCAGCTGGTCAGCCCCCGCATGGCCTGCCGGGGCAGTGGGCAGGCAGCCAGCTGTTTGTGCTCCGCTGGCTTCTTTCTGAGTCTTCTGTGCAACTGAGAACTTTCCAACCCATGTGAGTCCCTGGATCCCAGTGCTCCTGGTCTCTGAGTGAGGCTGACCACTGCCCTGTGTCCAGGCACAGTGTCTGGGGCTATGAAGGCCTTGCTGCCCTGGATGCCATGTCACTGGAGTCCAGAGCTCCACATTTGAAGTCCCTTCTTTTAGCTGAAAATGTGAGTCCTTCCCCTCTGCTGCTGCTGGTAGAAATCTGGAAGAGGCCCAGATGACCTTCTAGCAGAAGCCTTGAGTGAAGCTTGAGTAGGACATGGAGGGGTCCCCAGGATAGGGGTGCCTACTCTGGGGCTGCAACCTGGTGGGACACCATGGAGGTGCTCCAGCTGACATGCTTCCAAAAGTCCTTTGGCTGTTCTGCAGATGACAGTGGTAATTCCTCTGCCGGCTACCAGTCAGGTCCCTTCTGTCCCCCAGTGTTGAAAGCCGTGTGTTGCCTAGGGATTCTGCTCTGTTAATCATGACCTGTCAGTCCCCCCATGCCAGGAGCTGTGGGCTCTTGGTGTAATATGGGCCTTGAGATCTCCTGGAAGTCCCTTCCCCAGCCACATCTCAGCCACTTAGGAGGTGACCCACCTGCCCTGGGACTATGGTGGGGAGAACAAGTGACTGGTGACTGGGCATGCGGGTGGCTGTCTAGGCACCCTCTGTCTGGAATGTGGGAGGATCCTAACTCCACTCCCAGCTGCTTTCACACCAACCAACACAGTCATAGCTGCAGGTGCCACTGACATCCAGAGGAACAGAAAGCATGGCCTGCCATCCACCAGAGCCTCTCTCTGAGGCCCCTGAGTCTGGGGGACATGCAGACCCTAGCATGTGGGCCTGTCCATCTGCTGGTCAGGAGAGGGTGCTGGAGGAGTTGCATGAGAGGGCAGATGGGACAGAGTAACTCCCCTCAGAGGTCACTGCCCCACCACGGCCCAAAGCTTTGTATCAGTCTCCTCTTGTTGCCGTAACAAGTTACTGCTCAACACAGCACAAATTTATGCTCTTAGAGTTCTGGAGGTGAGAAGTCTGAAATGAAAGGCCCTGGGCTGAAATGGAGGTGCGGGTGGGGCTGGCTCCAGGGGAGGACCCGTTCTCTGCCCTGTGCACCTCCAGAGGCCGCCAGGGCTTAGCAGAGGCTCCTCACCTCGTGCCTGCGTCATTCCAGTCTCTGCTTCCACAGTCACATGGCCCTCTCTCCTCTCTGTGGTCAAATCCCTCTCAGGGACACTTGCCTTGCATTGCATTGAGCTCACCTTAGTAATCCAGGACAATCTCCCCATCCCCAAATCCTTAATTTAATCACATCTGCAAAGTCCCTTTTTCCATGTAAGGTACCATATTCACAGGCTCCAGGGGTTCGGCTGTGGGTCTCTCTCAGGGTCATTAATCTCCTGCCACAGCATCCTTTGGCCTGGTTGAACCCACCAGCTCAGTGTGGGAGGTGCAAGATCCGTGGCCTCCAGGCACCCTCTCCAATCAGTTCTCCATCTGCCACCAGCAGAAAGTCAGTCCCGCACACCCCATGCACTCTGCCCTGCAGCGCCCCCTCCGCAGCCGCTGGCCCTGCCCTCTCCGTAGGCGGCTCCTTCCCTCCTTCCTCCTCTCCCCCTTGCTTGGCTCCAGCTTCTCACCATCCCAGATTTTACAAACTCCTGGGCCATGTGCCCTGCCCACTTCTTCACCTAATGCTTGCCTGGAGTCATAGAGGAGCCCACACTGNGGCTCCTCACCTCGTGCCTGCGTCATTCCAGTCTCTGCTTCCACAGTCACATGGCCCTCTCCTCTCTGTGGTCAAATCCCTCTCAGGGACACTTGCCTTGCATTGCACTGAGCTCACCTTAGTAATCCAGGACAATCTCCCCATCCCCAAATCCTTAATTTAATCACATCTGCAAAGTCCCTTTTTCCATGTAAGGTACCATATTCACAGGCTCCAGGGGTTCGGCTGTGGATCTCTCTCAGGGTCATTAATCTCCTGCCACAGCATCCTTTGGCCTGGTTGAACCCACTAGCTCAGTGTGGGAGGTGCAAGATCCGTGGCCTCCAGGCACCCTCTCCAATCAGTTCTCCATCTGCCACCAGCAGAAAGTCAGTCCCGCACACCCCATGCACTCTGCCCTGCAGCGCCACCTCCGCAGCCGCTGGCCCTGCCCTCTCCGTAGGCGGTTCCTTCCCTCCTTCCTCCTCTCCCCCTTGCTTGGCTCCAGCTTCTCACCATCCCAGATTTTACAAACTCCTGGGGCATGTGCCCTGCCCACTTCTTCACCTAATGCTTGCCTGGAGTCATAGAGGAGCCCACACTGCACTTTAGTATTTAGAGCCGCTCTGGGCACCCAGCAGACTCCTCGCCCAGCAGGACCTTTTCGGGGACCCCTCCCTTCCTGCTGCTCCTCCCACCAGGCGGCCATGCTGCAGGCACAGGTCTAGGCAGGCTGGTTCTGAGGAGCCACCTCACGGGAGGACGTGCTTGGACACCAGTCAGCAGTGCTTGCCTCATGCTCCTGCACGAGGGTGTGTGTGTGTGTGTGTGTCTGTATCCATGTGTGTGCCTGTATGTGTCTCTGTGTCTCTGTGTGTGTGTCTATCTCCATGTATGTATCTGTGTATATCTGTGTGTGTGTGTCCTTGCTCACAGGATAGTCCGAAGCCACAGCCCCACACCCTTCTCTGTCTGGCCTTCTGCTGGGGCCATGGGGAGGTCAGTGTCCCATGGGACCTCTGACTCACTGAACCTCCTCTCTGTGGTCAAATCCCTCTCAGGGACACTTGCCTTGCATTGCATTGAGCTCACCTTAGTAATCCAGGACAATCTCCCCATCCCCAAATCCTTAATTTAATCACATCTGCAAAGTCCCTTTTTCCATGTAAGGTACCATATTCACAGGCTCCAGGGGTTCGGCTGTGGGTCTCTCTCAGGGTCATTAATCTCCTGCCACAGCATCCTTTGGCCTGGTTGAACCCACCAGCTCAGTGTGGGAGGTGCAAGATCCGTGGCCTCCAGGCACCCTCTCCAATCCGTTCTCCATCTGCCACCAGCAGAAAGTCAGTCCCGCACACCCCATGCACTCTGCCCTGCAGCGCCACCTCCGCAGCCGCTGGCCCTGCCCTCTCCGTAGGCGGCTCCTTCCCTCCTTCCTCCTCTCCCCCTTGCTTGGCTCCAGCTTCTCACCATCCCAGATTTTACAAACTCCTGGGCCATGTGCCCTGCCCACTTCTTCACCTAATGCTTGCCTGGAGTCATAGAGGAGCCCACACTGCACTTTAGTATTTAGAGCCGCTCTGGGCACCCAGCAGACTCCTCGCCCAGCAGGACCTTTTCGGGGACCCCTCCCTTCCTGCTGCTCCTCCCACCAGGCGGCCATGCTGCAGGCACAGGTCTAGGCAGGCTGGTTCTGAGGAGCCACCTCACGGGGAGGACGTGCTTGGACACCAGTCAGCAGTGCTTGCCTCATGCTCCTGCACGAGGGTGTGTGTGTGTGTGTGTGTGTGTCTGTATCCATGTGTGTGCCTGTATGTGTCTCTGTGTCTCTGTGTGTGTGTCTATCTCCATTTATGTATCTGTGTATATCTGTGTGTGTGTGTCCTTGCTCACAGGATAGTCCGAAGCCACAGCCCCACACCCTTCCCTGACTGGCCTTCTGCTGGGGCCATGGGGAGGTCAGTGTCCCATGGGACCTCTGACTCACTGAACCGCTTCCTCATGCCTCCCGCCCCGGGGAGCACAAGCGCCCACAACTGGGATCCACAGCTGTGACTCACCCACCTGCCCGCCTCCAGCTGGACCACTTCCTGGGAAGGGCAGTTGAGGACATGGGAAGGAGCCCATGAAGAGGCAGGACCTAGGGTCTCTTTAGACCTTGCATCCAACCTGCTGAGCCCCGGGCAGCCCTTGCCTTTGTGGAGCCTGCACTGGATAGGAGGCTCCAAAGCCCCTTCTTCCCCAGGCTCAAAACTGACTGGTAAGGGCCCGGGGGGCTGGGCAGCTGTGCAGGTCGACTGAAGCTGGCCATTGCATGGAGGTCAGATGGTATTTCCTGCGGTCTTGGGCTGCATTTCCCTGAGGTCACAAATGTGGCTTCATGTCTGTCTCTCCTTGTGTGAAATGCCTCTTCAAGTCCTCTGTCTAGTCTTCTACCAGGGTCTTTCCCCCATTTTCATTGACTTACAGAAATTCTTTACATATCCTGTGGCTTACCCTCCGTCAGTTATGTCCCCAGTGAATATTTTTTCACTTTTAGCTCCTTTTCTTCACTTTCTTTAAGGTGACCTTTGACTCACAGGTAATTTATTTATCTTTTTCTTAATGTACTCATCAGGCTTCTATTTTATAGTTAGAGCTTCTTTTTGTATATTTAAGAAATCCCTTCCTACTCCGAGTTCATAGATTGTTCACCCACATTTTCTAAGTTTTTAAGAAAAACTCCTGCATTAAGCCCTTGATCCATCTGTGGCTGATTTTGTGTATGGTGGGAAATAGGGATCCGATTTCCCTTTTCCACGTGGAAAACCATTTGCCCACACTCGGTGATTGCTCTGTTCTTGTGGGAAGGAAAACTCCGCAGGAGAAAAGTGCAGCAGGACCCAAGAGGAGGACGAGTGGGTGCCCAGCCCAGATGCCCACTCTGGGTGGGGCCCCTTGTGTCTGGGATTTGTGAAATTTTCCTGCATAAACTCATCATGGGATTGATT
>NW_007728532.1:169256-176896 GCF_000696425.1 Galeopterus variegatus | reverse complement strand
GGGGCCCCTTGTGTCTGGGATTTGTGAAATTTTCCTGCATAAACTCATCATGGGATTGATTTTAATCCACTCTAATCTGAAGAATAAACATTGAGAAGCCCTTGCTGCCGGCGGTTAGCGTGCAGTTTGCACAATCAGCTAAATGCCATCAATGACAGACTTTTGGGATTTTTCTATTATACCTTTACTGAAAAGGCCAGGGCAGGCAGCTCTGGGCACCAAACTGAAGAGGGATGTGTGTGTGTACCCTTGTATTTGTGTGTGTGTCTATGTAAGCATTTGAATGTGTGTGTGCATGTGTCTCTGTGTGTGTCTTGTGTGCATGTACGTGCATGTCTGTGTGTGTTTCTGTGTTTGCGTGTGTTTCTGTATATGTGTCTGTGTGTGTCTCTGTGTGCGTCTGTGTATGTGTGTGTGTGTCTCTGTGCGTGTCTGTGTATGTGTGTGTGTGCGTCTGTGTTTGTGTGTGCACATGTGAGTGTGTGATGGGCTGAGTAGGCACTGGGAGGGTGAGGATGTGCTGCTCCTGACCCTATGAGGTCCCTCCCTATGCATGTGGGGAGACCCGTCTCTATGGATTGTGCCAAGAGAAGTGGGTGAGGGTGGGAGTCTTAGCGCAGACAGCAGGGTGGCCTCGTCTGCGGTGTCTCCTCAGAGGGACACGGGGCGTCTGCTCCCAGAGACACACTCTTTTTCCTTTGGAGGCAGATTGCATCTCCCAAGCCAGAGTTCAGTTCTGAGTAGGTTCATTCTGGGCATTGGGTCCAGAACCTTCTCTGCTTAAAGGGCAGAAACAGGGATTCCAGGTCTGGGGATGGAACATCTGCAGGCAGCCTCCATCTTTCGCAGGTGCGGTGCCTGCCTCACTCTGACTTCTACCAGGCTCCCACCTTCCCTACTCCTCATCCTTGAGGGGCCCCTGCTGGACCCCCAGGATAGCTTCTCAAGAGTCTACCTCGAGTGTCAGTTCAGGCAAGAAGGCCCCCAGGGACATTCGTTCATTCACTTATTCATGCATTCATTCCCAGGGTTAGTGGCTCAGAAGGGGCACTGGCGGTCAGCCAGCCTTGGGGTGAAGACCATCTTCACCACTTCCAGTGAGGACATCTTGGCCATGTTCCCGAGTCTCCTCTCTAATGTGAAACAAGAATAACCAACAGGGTGGCCGTGAGGGTATGTCACCTGGGGAGGAGAATGTTCAGACACAAGCCTCTGGGTCCTGGGAGTCTTGCTTTTACTTCTCTCAGAAACCCCAAAGCGAATGAGGTGGAGAGAAGCCATCTCTGGGGTAATAGTCTTGGGTCCACAGAGTGATCCTGGTCATTCGCTGGGTTCCTAATTAAATCAAAATCCCCTTCCCCAGAAAGCCCCTCTGCACACTCAGAGGAGGCGGAGAGGCTGGAAGTGCCTCCTAATGAACTATTTACTGTGAAATGCCTTTCACCTTTCAAGCTGCACTCCTGGAATTAAACCTGGCATTTGAATGCAATAATAGAGGGAGCTCTGTTAGCCAGCAGGACACTGTGAAAATCCAATTAAGTTGTGCATTTTAATTCCCTTGCCTGCCTGGGCTCATTGCTGGATGAAGGGAGAGAGAATGTGCAGTTTTCTGTGGTTTATCTGCACAGCCCAGAGGCAGGTGTTTTACCCAATGATGATAAAACCCAATAGAGCAATGACCAAATGGTTGCAAAATGAAAGTCATTAAAAATGAGCATCTTTAATGCTGATCTTTCAATAATGTAGACAGAAAGTGCTGGAATAAAGAGATTAGTTTGTTCAGAAAAGGAATTAATTGTATTAAGCATCCTCTCACTAGCAGACCCCAGGACAGGGAAAGTCTCTGGCCACCCAGCAGGACCTTCCAATGGTCAGAGCTGGGATTATGTGGCCCCAAGAAGAAGAACCCGGCTGGACACTCTCCTCAGTTCAGCCAGGAAACCAGCCTGGATTTTTGGAATCTGAAAATACTGAGGCCTTGCGTCACGAGACTGGAGTGTTCACCTTGAAGTTTAAGTGTGTGGCCTGTGCAGACCCAAGTATAGGTGCAAACGGATTTGTTGATAACTAAGGAAACCTGAAAATGAATGATGTCAAGGCTTTGTACTTCGCTGGACTCAACTGTCCTGCGAAATGGGCTGTGCTTTCACTCCTCATTCCTGATCTCATTGCTATGATGGACTGGGAAAATCACTTCTCACGAGGATGCCTCTTATGTTTGGAGGGAGTAACATGCTCCATGTCCCCAGCCTGGCATTTCTTCTCTGAAGGAGCCAACTCCCTGAAAGCAGATTCTGTGTAGGGGCCTCACCACTGTTTTTTCATGAATACATTCTTATTACTTTCTTTACTTCTTGAAAGCTCTGGTCTTCTCCTAACTGTCGCCTCTACTGGAGCTCTTCTCTTTGGTGCCTTGGCCTTATTTCCTTATATACGTCAATAATTGCATTTCAGTTGAGTGTACAAATGCTGGGAGCAAATATGCCTGCGCAGTCTGCCGTCCTGAACTGCAGGTATCAGGGTTTAGTCAGTTGTCACTGACGTATATTTGCTTCACAACCCAATGTGCACAACCAATGCTTTGGACCAGTTCCTCTACAGCCCAAAAGACAAACGCCCAAATAGTACCAGTTGCTTTTGTGTAGTGGCTCTTTGGATAATTTGATGTTGATGTTCATGACTATAGTATATTCTAGACTTTCTGTGTTGAGCATAGACTACTTCCGAAGTTGAAAGAAAAGTGCAAAAATAAGAAAAAGTGAAAGGAAAGAAGGAAGGAAGGAAGGAAAGAAGGAAGGAAGGACGGCCCGCACCCAGGTCTTGGTCTTCTTGGGAGGACGGGCAATTCACATCAGTTCACTTCTCAAAACTTGATGAGCCCACAGAGCCACTGTCCTCAATTGAATTAATTTTCAAATTTAAAATCTGATGGTAAAATGGAAAGGGTATATTAGAACTGCAACAAAATATATTTAGTAACCATGGATTTTATTACCCAATAACTTGTGACTTTTAAGGCAGAACATGTCCTCAGTTGCCAGCATATATGAGCATTCTTCCTGAGAGAGCTGTTTCCTGAAGGATGTGCCTGTCCTAGGCACAGCTGGGATCATCAGATGCCAGATGTGGCTCCACTCGTCCTCATTCCCTGGGTTTGGTAGGACTATGGCTGTCCTGGGCCAAGAACTGACCTGGTACTTCATCAATGCAACATGATCCTGCCTAGGATCCCATATTGGTCTGTCATTCGTTTACTGAGTGGCCTGGAGTAGGATCCTTCACATCGTCACATCTGGGTTGTCTCATTATGTGAAGGTTACCATCTCATACCCAGAGTGTGGCAAAAATGAAAGTCTGATATTATCAGTGTGGATTCATCCACAGAATAGATACATATATCATGGTATACTTACTTTAAAAAAAATTTTTTTTTATTGAATCATAATTGATTATATATATTTTGGGATTCAATGTTGACATATGTTGATCAAATCAATATTACTAGTATGTATATTGTTACAAATTGTACTTATTCTTTATGCCCCTTGTCCAATCTTTCCCTATGCCCTCTACCTCCCACCACTGATAATCCTAGACTTCTTCTCTCCTTCTGTTCATTTGTTGCCTAGATGATCTGTACAATGATGAAAGGTGTGATCAGGTCCCCCAATATTATCACAGAGCAGATGCTTCTTCTGTCACTCTGGACTGGGCTTTGTGGAGAGTGACATCTTCTTCTTTTCTTTGGTCTCTGCTGGTGACTCTCCTTGTGTCAATGCACTCCAGTGGCTGGTGGACCATCTGCATGGTGGTTGTCATGTCTAGCCACTTTTGTGGCAGCTATAGTTAATGTGGGGGCTGTAGTGGGCTACCCACATGGAGGTGATATTTTTGGCATGCTCCTTGGTGCTGGCAGTGTGCCTGGTTGTGGGTGTGTGTGGGGGGGTCCGGTCCCCGGATCCATGCCCTGGGCCCCTGGGTGGGCCCTGAGGTATACTTACTAATTAAATGGAATATTAAAATAAATGAACTAAAATGTATGAATCAATATAGATAATCAAAAAACAAAATAGAGTGACATCAGCAAGATGGTGAACTAGGAAGTCCCAGACCATTGTTTCCCCATGTAGATGCCAGCTTAAGAACAATATATAGAACAAATAGCCTTTGCAAGAACTGCACAATCAAATTAAGAGGCTGAAGCACCCAGTGTGACTGTAAAGCCAAGAAGAGCTCCATCTAAGCAGGTAGGAAAATCCATTGCATTTCGTGCACTTGTGCCTCTTCTCACTGCCACAGCACAGCATGATTGGAGGAAAACTCCCAACTCTTGGCTTCTCTCTCAAGAGTGAAAGAGAAGAGTTAGAACATGCTTCCAATATTCTGGCTTTTCAGGGGGCTACCTGTGGTAACTGGTATCTTTTTTGCATCACTCAGCACTGATAGGAGCTAGCATAGTTTGAATAGGGCTGCTGAGAACAAAGGTAACCGCTATAGCTTATTACAGTACCAGAGAGACTATAGTTCTACAGAAAGACAGAAAGAGATTGGGGCTTCTGAAAAAAAGAGGCAAACATTTAACTGGGAAATTATACACACAAGCCTAGAGAAAATGCATCCCCCCAAAAGGTTTGAGAGGTCTTCAGAATCTCTAGACAGGCTGATTAGTGAAGGTATATCCAAGAAACAGGGAAACATGGTCCAATACAAGGAATAAAATAAATCTCCAGAAATGACCCTAAAGAAACAGAGACTTATGAATTAATTGACAAAGAATTCCAAACTAACCATCCTAAAGACTCTCTAAGAGCTAAAAGAGAACACAGACAACTAACAGAATTCAGGAAAATAATTCATGAACAAAATGAGAATATTGGGCCGGCCCCGTGGTGCACTCGAGAGAGTGCAGCGCTGGGAGCGCAGCGACACTCCCGCCATGGGTTCGGATCCTATATAGGCATGGCTGGTGCACTCACTGGCTGAGCACGGTGCAGGCGACACCACACCAAGGGTTGCGATCCCCTTACTGGTCACGAAAAAAAACAAAAAAAAAAAAAAAAAAAAAAGAGAATATCAACAAAGAGATAAAAACTATAAAAAAGAACCAAATAGAAATTATGTAGCTGAAGAATACAATAATTGAATTGAAAAAAAAAATCACTAGAGGAGTTCAACAGCAGACTTCATTAAAAATAGGAAAGAATCAGCAAACTTGAAGACAGATTATTTTAAATTATTGAGTGAGAGGAGTAAAATGAAAAAAAAAATGCTGAAAAGTGAAGAAAGCCTAAAGGATTTATTAGAAGCCATCACGTAGACCAATATACACATTACAGTAGTTTTGGCATGTAGAGACAAAGGGTCAGAGAACCTATCTGAAGAAATAATGGCTAAAAGTTTCCAATTTTGAGCAAAGAAATGGACATACAAGTTCAAAAAGATAAACCAGGGTAAATCCAAATAGACCCACACTGAGACACATTATAATCACTGTCATAAGTCAAAGAGAATCTTGAAAGCAGCAAGAGAAAAGCAACTCATTATGCACAAGGGAGCTCCTTTAAGATTATGAGTGGATTTCTCAGCAGAAACCTTGTAGGCCAGAGGGAGTGGAATGATATATTCAAAATGCTGAAAGAATAAAACTGCCAACCAAGAACACTATACCCAGAAAAACAGTCCTTCAAAAATGAAGAAGAAATGAAGACTTTCTCACTTAACATAATTTTCTCCAAGCTCATCCATGTTACTGTGAATGGCAGAATTTCATTATTTTTTTATGGCTGGGAAGTATTCCATTGTGAATATATACCACATTTTCTTCATCCAGTCATCTGTTGATGAACATTTAGGTTGATTCCTTATCTTGGGTATTGTAAATAGAACTGCAGTAAACATGGGACTGCAGGTTTCTCTTTGACATGATGATTTCCATTCCTTCGGGTATATACACACTAGTGAGATTCCTGGATCGTACGCAGGCAGTTCTATCTGTAGTTGTTTGAGAAACCTCCATACTGTTTTCCATAAAGACTGTACTAATTTATTCCCACCAGCAGTGCAGAAGTGTTCCCCTTTCTCTGCACTCTTGCCAGCATTTGTCATTCTGTCTTTTTGATAATAGCCAGTCTAACTGGGGTGAGATGATATCTCAATGTGGTTTTGAGTTGCATTTCTCTGATGACTAGTGATGTTGAGCATTTTTCATGCATCTATTGGCCATTTGTATGTCTTCCCTTGGGAAATGTCTATTCATCTCCCTTGCCCATTTTTAAATTGGGTTATTTATTTTTTTGACTGTTAAGTTATATGAATTCCTTTAATATTCCAGATATTAATCCCTTGTTGGATGCATAGTTGCAAATATTTTCTCCCATTCTGTTAGTTGTCTTTTTACTCTGTTTATTGTTTCCTTTGCTGTGCAGAAGCTTTTTAGTTTGATATAATCCCATATGTTTTTTCTTTTATTGCCTGTGTTTTTGGGGTCTTATATATAAAGTCTTTGCCTAGTTCTACATCCTAAAGTGTTTCCCATATTTTTCCTTCTAGGAGTTTTGTAGTTTCAGGTCTTTTGTTTAACTCTTTAATCCATTTTGAGTTGATTTTGATATATGGTGAATTATATGGATCTAATTTCATTCTTCTATGTATGGACATCCAGTTTTCCCAGCACCATTTATTGAGGATGCTGTCCTTTTCCAATGTATATTCTTAGTGACTTTGTCAAAGATCAGTTGGCTATTAAGTGCGTGGATTGCTTCTGGGTTCTCTATTCTGTTCCATTGGTTTGTGTGTCTGTTTTTATGCCAGCACCATACTGTTTTGGTTGTTATAGGTATGGAGTATACTAACATTTATAAAGCAAATGTATTTCACAGGGCCTAACTTTTTAGAATTACACATAGCAATGTTAAGCTTGCAAAAGACAGGAAACTTTCCCCAGGCTAAAGTTCCTGTTGTAGATAAAGAATTGTAACATAGCAAAGGTGCTGGCTCTAAGGGCAGATATCGTTGGTGCAGCTAAACCTAATGATTGTTTTTTTTTTAATTTAATTTTATTTTGTCAATATAAAATGTGGTTGATTATTGTGGCCCATTACTGAAACCTCTCCCCCCCCTCCCTGCCAACAACCTCCTTTCTGTTCACTTGTCATATCAACTTCAAGGAATAGTAATTGTTGTGTCTCCACCCCCCCCCAGGTTATTTGTGTATTTATTTATTTATCTTTAGCTCCCACAAATAAGTGAGAACATGTGATAGTCCTCTTTCTGTGCCTGACTTGTTTTACTTAATATAATTCTCTCTAGGTCCATCCGTGTCATTGCAAATGGCAGTATTTCATTCTTTTTTATAGCAGAGTAGTATTCCATTGTGTAGATATACCACATTTGCTGTATCCACTCATTAGATGATGGACATTTGGGCTGGTTCCAACTCTTAGCTATTGTAAAGAGTGCTGCAATGAACACTAGAGAACAGGTATACCTTTGACTTGAAGATTTCCATTCCTCTGGGTATATTCACAGTGGTGGGATAGCTGGGTCATACAGTAGATCTATCTGCAATTGTTTGAGGAAACCCCATACCATTTTCCATAGAGGCTGCACCATTTTGCAGTCCCACCAACAATGTATGAGAG
>NW_007728532.1:159601-167979 GCF_000696425.1 Galeopterus variegatus | reverse complement strand
GCTTTTCTTTGTTGGGAGCCTTCTGATAACAGCTTCAATCTCTTTTATTATTATTGGTCTGATTTTCTACATCGTCTTGGCTCAGTTTTGGTAGTTTGTGTGTGTCCAGAAATCCAGATTTTCAAATTTGTTGGCATATAGTTGTTTACAGTAGTCTCGAATGATTCCTTGTATTTCAGATTTATCAGTTGTAATATCACCTTTTTCATTTCTAATTTTTGTTATTTGGGTCTTCTCTCTTCTCGTTTTAGTTAACCATGCTAATGGCTTGTCAATTCTATTTTTCTTTTAAAAAAACAACTTTTTGATTCATTGATCTTTTGTATCATTTTTGGGTTTCAAATTCATTAAGTTCTACTCTGATCTTAATGTTTTCTTTCCATCTGCCAATTTTGGGTTTGGATTGTTCTTGTTTTTCTACTTCTTTAAGGTAAAGTGTTATAAACCTAATGATTGTTGCCATGACAGTTATCTTACTGTTCTTTTTATAACCACCTATGTTCCTTTTCTGTAACTTTCTGGCCTGGAGAATAAATACTGAGAGAAGACCCTTGTTTGGGGTTATTTTTCCAAGGAATGCTGCTCTCTTGAGGGTTCCAGGAAGTTAATCCCTTTGGGGCTTCTTACTGCTCAGAAGAAATGGGCTTCGAATAATCCTTTGCATCTCCATCACCCTAGGAGAGGTGACAGTATGTTTGTTGTATAATTTGAAGTCAAGTAGTGAATGCCTCTGGCTTTATTTATTTATTTATTTATTTATTTATTTATTTATGCTAAGGATTGCTTTGACTTCTCAGGGTCTTTTGTTGTTCCATATAAATGTTTGGATTGTTTTTTTTTTTTATTTCTGTGAAGAATGCAGTTGGTATTTTGAAGGGGATTTTATTGAATCTGTTGATCACTCTGGGTAGGATGGACATTTTCACAATGTTAATTCTTCCAATCCATGAATATGGAATGTCTTTCCATCTTTTTGTGTCCTCTTTAATTTCTTTCAGCAATGATTTGTAGTTCTCATTGTAGAGATCCTTCACCTCCTTGGTTAAATTTATTCCTAAGTATTTTATTTTTTTGGAAGCTATTGTGAATGTGTATCATTATTGGAGTATAAAAATGCAACTGGATTTTTAAAAATAAGTTTATTTATTTATTAATAATAATATTATTTTTTACATTCCATGATGTTGTTGTGGAGCAGTTGTGGGGGAGAGAGGAAAGGGGAAAGAAATAGGGTGGGAGGAGGAAGGAGAAGGGGCAGGGTTAAGGCCTGTGGCACCCGCCTCATTCCTGCAGGGGAGACTGGGGAGCTTCCAGCAGTGGCTTAGTCATTGCTGGGTGGGTGCAGATGTCAGGGGTGTGTGGCTGAAGCCCTCACCCCCCACCATCCCAGCTTGGGAGCCTGGGACAGTTCTTGTGGCAGCACAGTGGTCATCACTGGGCTGGTTGTGGGTGTTGGGGGTCATGGGTGAGGCCCCCAGCCCTGCTCTCTATCTGGCTTGGTAACCCAGGGGACTTCCAGTCCTTTTAGGTTTTATAGGTGTTCTTTGGTGATGAGAGACCCTTACTATCAAACTTTGTCTCTGGTCTGTGGGTATTTTGTTTTTTCTTTCAGTTCTGTGTTGGATTATTTGCTGTTCCCAACACAAACTGCACTATAACTCTTTGTTGTCCTTTGCTTACTTCTAAAGTGGGGGAACTTCCTGTGGGGACCAGCACTTGAGCCCTGTGGTTGAGCTAAATTGCTGCTTCACTGCTGGTTCCCTGGGGAAGGTTTTTTGTACAGCTCAGGTTTTAATGGCTGACTTTATAGGTACTTCCAGGTTTTTTGAGATCTGGTACATCTGGATTGTGTAGAAACTCTGGTCTGGGCCTGAGTCTTTTCAGCAAACTGCACCCTCTGCAGTTCTATATTCCTGACCAGTCTCCACTGAGTGGTCCTGCACTGACTTGGGGGCAGACCAGCTCTCCTTGCTGTGCCCCAGTGTTCTGCCAGTGGGCTTGTCTCCCCCACCACTCACACTCCAAACATTTCCCATGGATGGGCCATGTGTCGGTCCCTTGTGATGACTCACCAGCCTCTGAGTGACTCCTTTCTTTTCTTTTTTTTTTTTTTTCAGTTGTTATGGCTCCTTGCCCCTATGTGGGTCCATGGGAATGCTGTTAGTGGTCTTGCTGGCCTGGGGACCACCAAGGACCTCTTCTCCCCTGCCACCTCCAAGCAACTTCATTTGAAAGGCACAGCTATAGCTCTTGCCAGTGGCTGCTCCATGCACTCACCAACTCCAGCCTTGAGGCAGCCAGGGTTCGAAACCATTGGAGCAGTTCTTTCTTTCTCTGATTGTGGCTTCTCCCACCTTCATGCACTCCATAGGTCTCTCTTCCTCTTCCCCTGATCTCTAGCAGTACCAGCTTGGCTGACATTGCTTTTTAATAGTTGTAAATTGGTTGATTTGTGGGAGAGAGTGACACTGGGGACTGTCTATTCCGCCATCTTGACTGGAAGTCAAAATGCAACTGTTTTTTGTTTATTGGTTTTGTAAACTGCAACCTTTCTGAGTTTGTTTATCAGCTCTAGGAGTTTTTTGGTAGAGTCTTTAGGTTTTTCTAAATACAGGATCATGTCATCTGTAAGAAGGGACAGTTTGAGTTTTTCTTTTCCAATCTGTATGCCCTTTATTTCTTTCTCTTACCTGATCATTCTGGCTAGTATTTCCAATACTATGTTAAATAGGAGTGGTGATAGTGGGCATCCTTGTCTGGTTCCTGTTCTTGAAAGAAAAGCAAAGCTTTCCCCTATTTGGAATGATATTGGCAGTGGATTTTTCTTATGTGGCTTTCATTGTGTTGAGATACTTTACTTCTATACCTAATTTTTTGACAGTCTTTATCATGAAGCAGTGCTGAATTTTGTCAAATACTTTGTGTGTGTGTGTCTGTTGAGATGATCATGTGGTTTTTGTCCTTGATTTTGTTGATGTGGTGTATCACATTTACTGATTTACATATGTTGAGCCATCCTTGCTTCTCTGGGATGAATCCCACTTGATCATAATGTATAATCTTTTTGATGTTCTACTGTATTCTGTTTGCTAATATTTTGTTGAGGATTTTTGCATCTATGTTCAAAAAAGATATTGGCCTACAGTTATCTTTTTTGTTGTATCTTTCTCTGATTTTGGTATCAAGGTGATGCTGGCTTCATAGAATGAGTTTGGGAGAATGGCCTCTGTTTCAATTTTTTGGAATAGTTTGAAAATGATTGGTATTAATTCTTCTCTAAAGGCTTGGTAGAATTCAGCAGTGAAGCCATCTTGTCCTGAGCTTTTCTTTGTTGGGGGACTGCTGATTACTGCTTCAATCTCCTTGCTCATTGTTGGTCTATTAAGGTTTTCTACATCATCTTGGTTCAGTCTTGGTAGTTTGTATGTGTCCAGAAACTTATCCATTTCCCCCAGGTTCTCAAATTTGGTGGCATAAAGTTGTTCATAATCATTTCTAATGATTCTTTTTATTTCTGTGGTATCGATTGTAATGTCTCCTTTTTCATTTCTGATTTTTGTAAGTTTGGTCTTCTCCCTTCTTTTTTTAGTTAGAGTATGTAATGGACTGAATTATGTCCCCTGCAAACTCCCTGAAGTTTGAATTGTGTCCCCCAAGTTTTATGTGTTAGAAACTTAACCCCCACTGTGACTGTTAAAAGGGTGGGAAATCCTATTATGGTAATTGAAATGCAGAGCCTTGAAGAGGTGATTGGATTTTAAGACCATGAAGTAGTTGATGGAGTTTGGATGTGTTGTCCCCTCCAAAAATCATGTGGAAATTTGATCTCCAATGTGGCAGTGTTGGAAACTGATTGAGTCATGGGGGCAGATCCCTCATGAATGGATTAATGCTCTCCCTGGGGGAAGGGGGATTAATGAGTGAGTTCTTGCTCAATTAGTTCCTGTGAGAGCTCATTTCTTAAAAAACCCTGGCACCTTCTCTCTCTCTTGCTTCCTGTCACCATGTGATCTGCTTGTACCCGCCAGCTGCCTGCCACTTTCTGCCATGAGTAGAAGCAACCTGAGGCTTGTGCCAGATGCAGCTGTCCCAGAATCATAAGCCAAATAAACCTCTGTTCTTTATAAATTACCCAGTGTCAGGTAATTCTGTTATAGCAACACAAAATGGACTAAAACAGTAGTGAATGGATTAAAAATGGTGGTCAGGGGCGTGGTTCTGAGGGCTTTAGAAAAAGAGAAGAGTCTGTCTCTCTTGCTCTCTCTGCTTCCACCATCTTGCAATGTGAGGCCCCTGAGTCACTGTTGCCACCAGCAAATGGACTTTGGACTTCCCAGTCTCAGAAACTGTAAGCAATAAATTATGTTTTTCTTTATAAAATCACCCAGTTTCAGGTATTTTGTTATAAGTAACAGAAATGGACTAATACAGACTAGCTTATGCTTTTAAAATTTTGTTTATCTTCTCAAAACCCAACTTTTTGTTTCATTGATTTTTGTATCATTTTTTGGGTCTCTGGTTCATTAGTTCTGCTATGATCTTAAATATTTCTTTCCATCCACTCATTTTGGGGATGGATTGTTTTTGTTTTTCTGGTTCTTTGAGGTATAATGTTTGATTGTTTATTTGGAGTCTTTTGTTCTTTTGATGTAAGCATTTATTGCAATAAATTTCCCTGTTAGTACTGTTTTTGCAGTATCCTATAGGTTTTGGTATTATCTTTTTTTATTAGTTTCAATAAATTTTTTGATTTCCTGCTTAATTTCTTCTTTGACCTATAAGTCATTCAAGAGCAAGTTGTTTAATTTCTATGTATTTGAATAGTTTCCAAAGTTTTGTTTGTTATTGATTTCTAGTTTAATCCATTGTGATCTGAAAAGATACTTGAACTGATTTCAGTTTTAAAAAATTTGTTGAGACTTGATTTGTGACCTAACATGTGGTCTTTCCTGGAAAATGTTCCATGTGCTGATGAGAAGAATGTATATTCTGTCGTTGTTGAATGAAATGTTGTGTAGATGTCTGCCAAGTCCAATTGGTCTAAAGTGTAGTTTAAATCCCATGTTTCTCTGTTGATTTGTTGCTTAGGTGATGTGTCCCAAGTTGTGGTCTCCAACTATTATTGTATTGGGGTTCTATCTCTTTCTTTAGGTCTAATAGTGTTTGCTTTACATATTAGGGTGCTCTGATTTTAGATGCATATATATTTATGATTGTTACATCCTCTTGCTAGATAGATCACTTTATCATTATATAATAAGCTTCTTTGTCTCTTTTTATAGTTTTTTTATTTAAAGTCTATTTTACCCAATATAAGAATGGCTACTCCCACTTGTTTTTGGTTTCCATTTGCATGGTATATCTTTTTCCTTTCCTTCACTATTAGTCTGTGAGTCTTTATAGGTGAGGTGAATTTCTTATATACAGCATATAGTTGGGTCTTATTTTTTAGTCCATTCAGCCTATCTATGCCTTTTGAGTGGAGAATTCAATCCATTTACATTTAGGGTTGTTATTAAGAGGTATTGCCTTACTCCTGGGATTTTATTTATTTTCCTATGGTCGCTTTAAATGTCTTTTTTTCCTTTCTTTCCTTTTGATTGTTTGTCTTCATTGTTGGTTGTTTTTTTTTGAAGTGATAATATATATTTTCTTTCTCTCTCTTGATTGCATATCTATTTTACCAGTGGGTTTTGTTGTATCTCATGTATTCATGGTGGTGATTATTGTTTTTTGGATTTCAGATGCAGGACTCCCCTGAAGACTTCTTATATTGTTGGTTGTGTGGTGGTAAACTCCCACACTTTTTGTCTGGGAAATATATTATTTCTCCTTCATTTCTGAAGTGTATCCTTTCTTGGTATAGTACTCTTGGCTGACAGTTTTTTTCTTTTAGCGCTTTGAATATATCATTCCATTCTCTTCGGGCCTGTAAGGTTTCTGCTGAGAAGTCTGCTGTTAGTCTGATGGGGGCTTCCTTATAGGTGACTTGACACTTTTCTCTTGCTGCTTTCAAGCTTCTGTCTTTGTCTTTGACTTTTGATAGCTTCACTACAATGTGCCTTAGAGAGGACCTTTTTGGATTGAATCTGTTTGGGTATCTTTGAGCCTCTTGGATCATGAAGTATGTATCTCTTCTAATACTTGGGAAGTTTTCTGCTATTATTTCATTGAATAGGTTTACAGTGCCTTTTGCTTTCTTTTTCCCTGCTGGAAGATCCAAAATTCAGATGTGTGTGCACTTGAGACTATCTGATAGTTCTCATAGATTTTCTTCATTTTTTAAAATTCTTTTTTTCTTTTTTGTCTGCCTGGGTTATTTCAGAAAGACTGTCTTCAAGATCAAAATTTTTTCTTCTGCTTGTTATGTTCTTTTAAAAAGTATTTAACTCCTTACAAAGTTTCTCCTTCATATCCTGAACTGTTTTTCTCATTTTATTGTGTCATTCATCTGAGTCTTCTTGTATCTCATTGAGTTTAAGATTGTTGTTCTGAATCCCTTTTCATTCATTGCAAAAGTTTCCTCCTGTTTGGGGTCTGGTATTTAAGAATTATTGCAGTCCTTTGGTGTGAAATGTTTTTTTGGGTCCCCCCCTTGCCATATTTCTAGTATCCCTATGTTGATGTCTGATCATCTGGTGGAGTAGCTGCTTCTTATATTACTTTGGAGTGGCTTTTGAAGAAAGAGATTCCCCCCTGTAGAAGTATTTTATACTGACTATTGGCCCTGGGCAGACTTACTCGTACCCTAGCTAGTGTCCCATGCACCTGGTAGGTGCACTGGGGTGTGCTGAAGGCACTCAGCTTGAATAGATGGTCCTGGGTGATGTTTCTCTTTCTTCTTTCCTTAAGGTAGAGGCTTCTCCTGGGTCCTTGCTTCTCCATCTTTCCTCTTTCTTCCTGCCTGGTAAAAGCAGGAACACTTAGGTCTGGGTAAGGGAGCTGGTGGTACCCAAGCTGAGCATTGGCAGGGAGTGGGACTGACTGCTGAGTGGGCAGAAGGGCAGGTGTAGTGGTAGGGCTCTGGGGTTAGGGAGTGATAATACTGGTGGCTGAGAGGTTGTGCTTTCTTTTGTGGTTTGGGTGCTGGACTGCCAAGGGTGGGGCTGCTGAGAAGCTTCTCAGGAATTGGGCAGGGACACTGGGTGATCCTTTGGTGGAGACCCCCATTCCTCTGCTTGTGGGTAGTGGATGGTGTTGCTGGGCAGGCCCTCTGTGGAGCACCACATCCAGCTGCCTGTGGGATTGGGTGGGGCTGCTGGGTTTGTGCATATTGGATTGACTAGTTGGACTGCTTGTGGATGGCTGGGAGGGCCACTAGGCAGTCCCACAGTAAATGATCTGGTGCATTTGCTATTGGGTCTGTTGGCAAAATTGCTAGGTGGGGGTGCTCAGGGTGGAGCTGCCAGGCTGCCTCTCTGAAAGGGGTGGATGCACTTTATTTCCACAAACCCAAGTGTATATTCATTATGGTAGGTACCTGTGAGCTGTTTTTCTTACTTGGGTGCTCATGTGTACACAACACAGTCAGCTGGCAGGATTGGGGGGTGTAGTGGATTGAATTATGTCCCCCCTAAACTCCCTGAAGCTTGAATTGTGTCCCCCAAGTTTTATGTATTAGAAACTTAGTCCCCACTGTGACTGTTAAGAGGGTGGGAAATCCTATTATGGTAATTGAAAGGTAGAGCCTTGAAAAGGTGATTGGATTGTAGGACCATGCTACAGTGAATGGATTAAAAATGGTGGTCAGGGGCATGGTTCTGAGGGCTTTAAAAAAAGAGGAGTCTGTCTCTCTCGCTCTTTCTGCTCTCTCTGCTTCCACCATCTTGCAATGTGAGACCCCTGGGTTACTGTCGCTGCCACCAGATGGACTTTGAATCTCCCAGCTTCAGACTCTGTAAGCAGTAAATGTCATTTTTCTTTATAAGTCACCTAGTTTCAGGTATTTTGTTATCAGCAACATAAATGGACTAATACAGGGGGGATGGGGTGTGGTCCGCTTGAGGAAGATCTGCCTGGGATGTGAGGGTGCATCAGTTCAGCAGGACTAGTATTGGTTTCTCAGGATGCAGAACAGAGTCATAGCCACTGTGAGCCCAGGCTTCCAGTTTCAGGGCTCAGGGCACTGTAGCCTCTCCTGCAAGTGCACTCGGTGGAAGGTGGGGCCTTAAGGCTGGGGAAGCACTGTGGCTACTGGCTCCAGGACAGTGTGTGCTGCCATAACAGTTCTGGTTTCAAGATGATGTAGATCTGTATCAGCTTGGGTCCCAAGTGTGGGAGCTGGGGAGTACACAGTCTATGCCAGTGTTCTAGGGTGCTAGTTTTTTTTTTTTTTTGTCTTTTGTCTTTTTCCGTGTCCGGCAACGGATCGCAACCCT
>NW_007728532.1:158003-159299 GCF_000696425.1 Galeopterus variegatus | reverse complement strand
AATGGACTAATACAGGGGGGATGGGGTGTGGTCCGCTTGAGGAAGATCTGCCTGGGATGTGGGGGTGCATCAGTTCAGCAGGACTAGTATTGGTTTCCCAGGATGCAGAACAGAGTCATAGCCACTGTGAGCCCAGGCTTCCAGTTTCAGGGCTCAGGGCACTGTAGCCTCTCCTGCAAGTGCACTGGGTGGGGGGTGGGGCCTTAAGGCTGGGGAAGCACTGTGGCTACTGGCCCCAGGACAGTGTGTGCTGCCATAACAGTTCTGGTTTCAAGATGATGTAGATCTGTATCAGCTTGGGTCCCAAGTATGGGAGCTGGGGAGTACACAGTCTATGCCAATGTTCTAGGGTGCTAGTTTTGTAGGGTGCTGCCCACACTTGGCTCCAGGCTTGTCCTGCCAAAGGATCTGTGTGCCTCTGCGGTGAGGATGGAGGTTGGTGTGGGTCCTCTGCCTATCTTTTTGCTGCCAGGGAAGTTCTTCCTGCACCAATCCTGGTGTTGGGGATGTGGCAGCTGAGGCCGTGGGCCTCTCTCTCTTCTCTATGTCACCCTTCTGGGTTTTTGTTCTCCACAGTGATCTGACTCCCACCCTCTCCCACCAATGCTTCTGTCCGTATCTAGCTGTCTGTTAGTTGTTCCAGTCCTTTTCTGTGGGAGGAGTGTGCCCTGGACACCTCTAGTCCACCATCTTTCAGCATATATTTTAATGGTATAAAACATGCTTGATCTTTAAAGACACTAAATTTAGAATGGTGCTCAGCTTTGGGGACGGTTAGGGTGAAGGGAAGGTCAGCGTGGAGGACTCCATTCAGGGCTTGTGGGATGCTGGCTGCACCTGCAGTGACTAGACCCCAGCCCATCTGCCTCTGGATCTGTGCTGTGCTCCCCTCTCCACATGCATGCTCGGGTGCAGGGGACATAGGAGGGGGGCACAAGGTACTTTGTTCAGCTGAGGGACATCATCCTCACCCACGTTCCTACGTTAGCTTGAGGTGGACTCACCCACAAAGAGTGTGGGCAGAGACTGTGTCTGTCTCCTCTCTGTTGTGTCCCCCCCATCCCCTCAATCTTTCCATGGTGCTCTGGAAGTGATTTTCAAGTGAACTGGGAAGGTGTGGATGACAGACTTATGAGAGAGAGGGGCTTGGACATGTTCTAAAATAAAAGTCAGTGAAGTTTCTCCCATGTGGACTTACAAGCTGATCTCAGCCTGGATGGACAATGCTTGCTGTGAGGTTCTCCAGTCTGTTGCTTGAACAGGCTACTTCTCCTCTGGTTCTTGGAAACTCTAGTC
>NW_007728532.1:152923-157492 GCF_000696425.1 Galeopterus variegatus | reverse complement strand
AGGTTCTCCAGTCTGTTGCTTGAACAGGCTACTTCTCCTCTGGTTCTTGGAAACTCTAGTCCAATTTTCCCTGTGGTTCCCCATTCGTGGGGCAGGAAGACCCACGGGAGAAAGCCTATAGTCTCTTTTAGTAGAAAAATGAACATGGGTTGCTGAAATTGCCCCTAGTGGACAAGACCTCGACACCTAATATTGTTGTAATTAAAGTCTGCTTTGTTTTCCAGATTCCGCCAGGCTGCTATCTTGGAATGAAGAATCCTAAAGGCACGTGCAAAGCCTCCACGTGGGTGGTGCTCCATAATGGGTAAGCAGGGCTGCTGCTGTGGCAGCACAGCCCATACCTGGGAGTTGGTGCCCACAGGGACTCTTAGGAGGAGGAAGACAGGTCATGAGAGGGGAATGGCAGAACTCTGCAGCCCCTCACTGCTGAGTGATGCTGGGCAGGCCACTTAACCCCTGTGACTTCAGTTGTTTGCTTTTTGTAGAATGTGATCATGACCCCAGCTGGAGTTGTCTGGAGGTGAAAGCACCTAGAAGAGCTCCTGGATAAGCCTTGGAGGTGATCCATAAGTACATTGGGAACTTTTCCAGGGAGGGAGGGTCCTTTACTGTTCAGCATCCCTCAGGCCACTCAGAGGTGGGTGAACTACTGATTTTTGTCGTGTCCACTGCATCAGGCTCAGCGAAAGGAAAGATTTAAACTTTCACTGGGGCCAAGGGCATGTTTGGCATATGCTCCGCAGTCTGCATCCAAGAAAGTGAGTTTCTTTTGTTGACCACAGGGAGATGGAGTGGGGAGGCCACCCCTAGCTCACAGACTCAAGGTCTTGGAGGCCAGTCACTTATCTGCTCTCCACCTCCACAAGGGTTGCTCTGTCCCCGTCTTCCTCTGTCCAAAGGCAAGAGGCTGATGGGCCAGCCTTCACCATCCTGTCCTCAGGGGCTTGGTGTGCTGGACACCACGCAACTTGTCTTCTTCAGCTGCTCATTAATCTTCCAAGCTCTATACCATTAGTGAAACTGCAAAGCCTCAGACCCTGGTGGACCTCACAGGGTAGTTAGTGCCAGGGACCAGGAAGAAGCTCGAGACAGCTCAGATGCATGCCAGGTCTGGGTACCAAGAGGAGGGACTAGAGGGCTTGGGAGGCATCAGGAAGACTTCACGGAGGAGGAGACATTTGAGCAGGGGGAATTGGATGAGGGGGAAGGATACACCCTGGAGACACTGAACCCCAGGGGGAGAATCAGAGACACACATAGAAAATGGCTGTTATCAAGATGCCCGACCCATGGAGCAGACAGACTGGATGGCAGGTCTTGGCGAGTAATTTACTCAACCTCTGTGAGTCTCAGTTTCCTTACCTGTAAAATGGGTATTGATATCCTCCTATATCCCCCTCACAGCAATACTGAAAGGATTAAGTGAAGCAGGTCACAAAATGACCCCATGTTGGGCTTGTCCCTCAGTAAGTGCTCAGCAATTGTATTGGTCTTTTTTTTGTGCCCCACCAGTACACGGAACCAAACTTCTGACCTTGATGTTACAAGGCTACACTCTTACCAACCGAGCTACTGGCCAGCCCTAGCAATTGTTATTCATTGAACAACAGAGAGAGGAAGAGCTCTGGGCCAGTTCCTCGGATAAGTTGCTCTCATGAACAAGAGAAGGGCTGAATTATAATAGGATATTTTTTCTCATTAGCATTCTGAAACCCTCTAGGTAATCAATCATTCTGTACCACCCCATACATCCTAATAATAAATTATCTGTGAACTTTAATGACAAAACTCTTTTCTCACAGGGGAATCTATTTAAAATATGCCAGATGGGAATCTATTTAAAAACCAGATTACCATGGGCCAGGCCAGGGCTCAGTAGGTACTTCCCCTGCCTTCTCTCCATTTTACAGAGAGGTAAACCGAGGCTCCGGGTTAGGAACATTTCATTCGCTGATTGCCTCCCATTCTGTGGGGATGTTACTCCTTACTGGGGCATGGGGCAGAGAAGCCTAACCCCTCACGCCCAGCAACCCCTCAGGGAGGTTCTCAGGGAGATGCAGGTGATGCCTCTCAGCTCAGCGTAGGAGCTTTAGGCCTCAGTGCACAAGAGCTGCTTCTTAGCCATATTCCCTTCTTCCCTGGCTCTCTCCTCTCCCCTGTCCCCACAACCTTGTTCCTCAGCAGGAGGAGGTGCTCCCTGCATTTTGAGGAGCTGTGCTCAGCCACCTGTGATATTGTCCATGATAAGTAGCTTCCTGGGATCTCCTAAATTTAAGCTCGGATATCCTACCAGTACACACCAACCATCCCATCCTGACACTCAGTATCCAGGGTAAATTTGGGGGCAAACAATTGAAATTCTGCATCATTTTGTCCTGTGTGCATCCTGAAGTTCTCCAGACCCAAAGAGTTTCCAAGATGACCTGACAGATCCAAACTTCATCTGCAGAAGAATTAAGGCCGTCCCATCTCTGTGTGGCCTCAGACAAGTCTGTTCCCTCTCTAGGCCTGACTTCCCTTCTGCACAGGGAGAGAGACCAGCCCAGACATCTGTGAGACACACCTGCTGGTCACTTCCTATTAAGGAGTGAAGGTGTATCCCTTCACTGTGCCCTTCCCCTGAACACTGTTCCCACTCAGACTGTAGAGTATTCCAAAGGCACACAGGAAAACTCTGCATCACCAGTAATTCATGGGGCCCTGGGCCCTAGGAAGCCCCTGTCCAGCACCAACCCCCACCCCCTGCAGTACTGGGGTCCAACAGGTTTAAGTGCATCTTCTTAATTTCCCTTCCTTCCTCTGCATTGGAAACTAGCGGAGAGTTATTTGCCTAATTATGCGCATTATATAGTGTTTTTGTGCATAAACATTTAGTGTTATGCTCCTGGGAGGCAAAGTGCTTTACAGCCTTTTCATTAGTACTATATTCCATGTTAATGGCAAGCAGGGCCATTAAAGGCAGGGCTGACTTCACAATCAGCCAAAGTAAAAGCACAGTGTACTGAGGGGGTCTAATGGGGAACCGATAGCTTTCGGGTTCTTTAAGGAGGCCCAGGAAGCCAAGGATTTATTTTTGCTCTTGAAATGGCTAAAGGTCCTATGTAAAAGGAACATGCCAAAGAAAACTTTGGAGCTTTGTGGATTTCAAGGCAAAAGGGAGCCAAATATGCATGGATAGCCCTTTTTGTGCCCAGTGGTTTATTTCCTAAAGAACCTTTAGATTGGGTCTAATTCTCTAGAATTTTGATTGTGTGATTGTTTAGTCACTTACAGCCATCTTTCATGCACTGAAGCCACAGAGTGGGGCCTGAAGGGTTAAAGATGTCATTGGCATACTTGGTGATTTGTGGGGAAAGTTGAGTCTGGATTACAAAGGGCCTTGAGTGACTGACTGAGGTTTTGGCTCCAGACCATAGAGAAAGGGGGTCATGGAAGATTTTGAAGATCTGCATGAATGGTGGTAAGACCAGGCAGGAGAGTCTAAAGACTCAATGGAAAGGCACCTGGAACTCCAGGATTAGCAGGACCAGGTCTAGCGGGGCAAGATGAGCTGAGTGGGGGGAGCTGGCAGACAGGAGGGCCACTCTTGGCTGTTTGCAGACCCAACACCTGGGAAGGTGGCAGAATCCAGGATCTGAAGCACTAAAAACAACTTTTTATTTTTCCTTTGGTATTTACATCTGTAATCCCTTACACAGCAGCTTAGGAGTGGGTCAACATTCTGATTACCCTTGTCTCCTGGTGTGGGCACGTTCATGACACTCTCCAGCTACCCCATGCGGGAATGTAGAAATATACTGAGCATAAATGTGAGACCCAGGGACCTCAGCTCAGAATCTAGCTCTGATCCAGCCAGGTATCTTGGGCAATTTTCTTAACCCCTCTGCACTTCAGTTATAAAGAGGGAATAATGGAAACATATCTAAGGCATGAAGTGGTACCTAGCACACTCCATAGACAGAGGAATGGCCCCTCACGAACAGGTCTTGCAGCCTTGTTTACTCTGAATTTTTTAAACTGCAGTTTTCAAAACTTAACTGCCATAGAACGACACTTTATCCCTCCTGAAAAGAAACCTAAACCCTTGGTTCTATACCATCATTGCCTACCAATGGCACCACAATGGTTGGGACCTGTTGAATGGTTAACATGGGGAAAGAGGGTATGCGTCTGTTCCTTCTCCCACAGGCCCTCTGTGGGTCCCTGCGAAAGCTGTCAAACCATGTCATAGGGAACCCCAGACCAGATGAAAGACCGACTCCGATCCCAGAGTTTCAATGCCTCATCATCACACCTCAATTCATACCACTGGGAATGATGCACGTGAGCCCACCAGTGATGACAGTGCCAAGAACCACCTCCATTCTGACCTACGTGAACCAGCCAGTAATGACAACACTGACAGCAACCTCTATACCAACCTGGGGTGAATTAAAAAGGTTTGTTAGGGCCGGCCCGGTGGCGCACTGCGCTAGTGCGCCGCTTGGGAGCGCGGCGGCGCTCCTACCGAGGGTTCGGATCCCACATACAGACCGGTTCCCGCTCACTGGCTGAGCGAGGTGCAGGCGC
>NW_007728532.1:152242-152861 GCF_000696425.1 Galeopterus variegatus | reverse complement strand
CGGTACGGGTGCGACACTGAGGGTTGCGATCCGTTGCCAGACACGAAAAAAAAGACAAAAAAAAAAAAAAGGTTTGTTAGTCGAGCAGAAGCCACAATTCAAAAAATGGGCACTCCAACACCAGAAAATTTGTTCCTGGCCATCCTTTCTCACGTGACTATTAACTTAGCAGGCTCTAAGGTAATATTGGTTTTGTTAACTTTTTCCATGCTTTTTCTTTCTTCAACTGTATGTACTCATGTTTATTGGACACAGATACTGAATCCTCCTGTTTTTGATCTGCTGACCTGGGAAGATCATGAGCCTCCTCTTTCATCTAATGATACTGTTTGCCCTGGAGGTAATTGGCTCCCTCCCTCAGATCCTCTTGAGAAATGTGTACAATCCTGCTATAAATTTATTATTGTAAATGCAAGATGGCATAAACTTGCCCATGATTGGTATTTCCTCACTGACAAATTACCCATTTGTATTACACCCAATTGGACAAATAATACTTCATGCATTCCTTTCTCTCCTCAATGGTATATGAATTGTATTATAAAAAATCCAAATTGATTTTTAGCTTTAAAACATCAACTTTTTCTTTCTTTTTTTTTTTTTTTTTTTTTTTTTTTTT
>NW_007728532.1:145405-151284 GCF_000696425.1 Galeopterus variegatus | reverse complement strand
CTCAGCCAGTGAGCGGGAACCGGTCTGTATGTGGGATCCGAACCCTCGGCGGGAGCGCCTCCGCACTTCCCAAGCGGCGCACTAGCGCAGTGCGCCGCTGGGCCGGCCCCAACTTTTTATTTCAACTGCTGGAGTTCCAGGAGTTTTTCAACATGGGAAAGATCATCCTAAGCCTCATATTCGTATCTGTTCTCATCCCTGGATTTCCATGGAAGACGGTAGAGATCTGGATTGGATTTCTCATTGTTCCATCAACTTCCCTGAAAAAACATTAATTAATAATTTAACGTTAGAAAGCTAGGGACCACAAAATTCATTAGTACTTCATTCCAACACTACTCGGAATTACACTCTTCCTTTTAATTATTCCAGATCCCCTTATAATTGGAGTCCCGGTTTGGCTGGTCCAATTTTAAGATTAAGATATGATTCTTATTACTCTTCCCTTAAAAGGACAATTTGGCATCTTGCTATCCTATTTTTCCCTCACATAGTTAGACAAGGACAATTTCAAATTACAAATTTTAAATTAAGATGGGTAGCACAAGATAATGTTGATTCAGTTACGATTTGTACCTCTCATCCTTACATATTTGCTATGTTATCTGCAAATTTCTCCTTTTCCTTTACTTCAGAATTTAATATTACCCTTCCCACTAATTTTACTCGGTTTGCTCCTTGCATCACTCATTTTAATATTACTACTCTTAATACGTCATATATTTTTATACTAAAACAGAGCAGAAGTTTGCTTACCTGTTAACCTCATGTGACAATGGATAGGGGATTTTGCCCTGGAGCAAGTCACTGCTGCTCTAGAGCAAGTTCACACTAAGAGATTCTTGGGCATTCTCATAGCTTCCATAATTGCTGCTACAGCTATTGCTGCCACAGCAATTGCCACTGTTGCTTTAACTCATTCTATTCAAACAGCACAGACAATGAATGATTATTTTCAAAATGTAACTTCTGAGTTCCTACCTCAAACTAAAATTGACAAAGAAATTTTACAAAGATTAGATGCCTTAGAGGCAGCTGTAACCTGGATGGGTAACACCAACAAGCTCTTTGGACTCAAAGTCAGCTTAATTGTGGTGCAAGATATCGGTCCATGTGTATAACTTCTATTCCTTTTAGTTCCTCCACTGCACCGGAGGATGTGCAAAGATTGTTACATGGAGCTTTTCATTCTGATTTACATGGAGATATTCAAAACTTAATAATTAAACTTCAACAACAAATGACACAGCTTCAAGAAGAAGCTCAAAAGATTACTATTAATCATTTAAATGATTTGGCCCATTGGCTTAATCCTACCCATTGGTTTTCTGGTTTACAAATCAGAATTTGGATTAATGCTGGAATTAGTATCTTATGTATTTTATGTTTTTTTTATAGTGATTAAACTGTTATGTTCCAGGTTCCAATGGACATGTCAAGCTGAAGTAATGCTGACACTTCTTCATCAAAACATCCTTGCTTCCACACTTGACTCCAATTCCTTGATTTCTTCTGATTCTTTTTAATAATTAAAAGGGAGAGATGTAGAGGGTTAGACATCTTGATTCTCATTTGATTTTTAGACAGGGCTTTTTAGCTAAAGGACTTATGGGACAAAAGTCCTTAGCTAGGAGGCAATGGCCTATAGCTAGGGGGCAAAAGCCTATCTAATCAATTCTAATCAAGTCAATGTTGATTCTCAGCTGATTCTTAGTATAGTGTTTTTAGCTAACAAACTTATGGGACAAAAGTCCTTAACTAGGAGACAGCGGCCTACAGCTAGTGGGCAAAATCCCATCGAATCAACTCTAATCACTGTTTAGGTATGGGATTGTATCCTCTGATGGCTCAGAGTTAACAGGTGGTTGACATACTGATCCTGTTAAGAGATTTTAAAGAATTGCTGTAGGAAAATATGTAAGAAATGTTTGGTGAAGGAAAAACCTTTTGTTAATGGAAACTTAGATAGAATCATAGGAATGTAATGATTGTTTTAGCTGTTATAAAAATAGTTATATCTTAAGTCAAAGATAATGATCACAGTGTAATTAGCCTAACATCTCACTAATTATAGTTTGGAATGTCACCCTGATAGTTTTAATGATGTTACTATGTTCCATTGTTTAAGCTATACTTAGCTATGGATAACTTTTGCCCATGTCTTTGTGTCCTTTTGAAATGATTGAATCAACTGATTTTTCTTGTGAACCTTCCTTGTCTTTATGATTAAAAACAGAAGCTAACTTTGAATCGGGGCTGTACCCAATTTTCTGCTACTAACAGAAAAGTTGATGAGGTGCAGTCCTTTTGGGCTTCTGACTGCATTCGCGTTGCTTTGAGTAATCTTTTTTGTGTCTCCATTACATGGCAAGAAGTGTAACACTAACCTCTCTCAGTAGATGTCAGTCATGTGAGTCCAGGCCATCTGAGAGGGAAAGCCATTACCTGAGAGTCAATCATATATTTTCCTATCAAGGAGCTTAGACACAGTTTTAAGTCTGATGGATAGACTTAAAACACACTTTTGCTGATGGATAGTACAAGTAGGAGGAAGATCAATGAGGAAATGTCAGGTTTGAACAATGCCACAATCCAACTAGACCTAGCAGACACCTTGCGAACAATTACCCCAACACCAGCAGAACACACATTCTTCTCAAGACCACATGGAAAATTCTCCAGGACTGACCATATTTTGGGCCACAGAACAAGTCTCAATAAACTTAAAAGGATTGAAATTATACAAAGGAGTTTCTGCAACCACATTGAAATTGAATTAGAAATCAATAACAGGAGGAAATGTGAGAAATTCACAAAAATATGGAAATTAAACAACATGCTCATATAACCAATGGATCAAACAAGAAATCACAACAGAAATTAGAAAATACTTTGAAATGAAAGACATTAGAAGAAAACTACAGATCAATCTCTTAAGAATATAGATGCAAAAGTCCTCCACAAAACACTAGCAAACCAAACCCAGCAACATATAAAAATAATTATATATAATGACCAAGTGAGATTTATCCTAGGAAAGCAAGGTTGATACATCATCCAAAGAAACCATCAGTGTGATACACCATATTAGTAAATAAGGACAACAAACGTCTTAGAAGAAAACATAAGAGGAAATTTTCATGGCTTTGAGTTAGGCAATAATTTTGTAGACACAACACAAAAAGCACAGTGATAAAAGAAAAATAAGCTGTACTTCATTAGAGTTAAAAAATTTTGTGCTGCAACCAACACCATCAAGAAAGTGAAAAGAAAACCCATAGAAGGGGAGAAAATATTAGCAAATCATCTACTCATATCTGACTAGGGACTAGTATATGGAATATACAAGTAACACTTACAACTCAATAATAAAGATAAAGAACCCAAATTAAAAATGAGCAAAAGATTTGAATAGATATTTCTCAAAAGAAGATACACAAATGGGCAATAAGCTCATGAAAAGATGCTCAACATTATTTGTTCTTAGGGAAATGTCTAATAACAAAACCACAATGAGATACCACTTCACACACTAAGATGGTTATCCTCAAAAAGACAGAAAATAGTGTTGTCAAGGATTTGAGAAATTGCTACCTTCGTACACTGCTAGTGGGATGGAAAACAACTGGCAATTTTTCAAAATGTTAAACACAGATTTACCATATGACCCAGCAATTCCACTCCTGGGTATATTCAAGAGATTTAAAGCTATATGTCTAAATAAAAACTTGTACACAAATGTTCATAGCAGCACTACTCATAAAGCTAAAAAAGTGGAAACAACCCAAATATTCATCACTGATGAATGGATAGACAAAATGTGGTATAATTATACAATAGAATATCATTTGACCATGAAAAGAAATGAAGTAAGAAGAAAGAAAAGAAAAAAGGATAGAGCACTGATACATACTATAAGGTGGATGAACCTTAAAACATTATTCTATGTGAAAGAAGGCAGTTACAAAAGACCATATGTTATATATTTACATTTATATAAAATGTCCTGAATAGGCAAATCCTGGGGCTCTGGGTGGGGGTCTTGCTGGGGGGCTGGGAGTAACTAAAGGTTATAAAGTTTCTCTTCAAAGAAATTGACCATAGTGATTATTGTGGAACTCTGTGGATATACTAAAAACCATTATGTTGTACATTGTGTTTGTTTATTTATTTATTTTTATTTCTTTTTTTAAAAAATGATTATGCATATTCATGGGGTACAAAGTTGACTGTCAGCACCTGTGCCCAAGATGTGATGGCCAGATCAATAGTATCAGCATGCCCATTATCACAAATTGTAATTATTCCCATGTCTCCCACCCAATTAATCCCTGGCCTCCCCCCCACCACCCTCTCACCCTGCAACCCTAGGTATACTCTCTCCCTCTGCAAATCCCATGTGCCCCTGCCATTATCACAAATTGTAATTATTCCCATGTCTCCCACCCAATTAATCCCTGGCCTCCCCCCCCCACCCTCTCACCCTGCAACCCTAGGTATACTCTCTCCCTCTGCAAATCCCATGTGCCCCTGTGGGGCTTCTTTCCTTCCTTATTTCTCTCTTAGCTCCCACTTATGAGTGAGCACATGTGGTATTTTTCCCTCTGTGCTTTGCTTATTTCACTTACATAATTTTCTCAAAGCTCATCCATGTTGCTGTGAATGGCAGAATTTCATTCTTTTTTATGGCAGAGTAGTATTCCATTGTGTATATATTACCACATTTTCCTTATCCAGTCATCTATCAATGGACATTTAAGGTGCTTCCATATCTTGGCTATCGTAAATAGAGCTGCGATGAACATAGGAGTGTGGTATCCCTTCAACATGATGATTCCCATTCCTTTGGGTATGTACCTAGAAGTGGGATTGCTGGATCATATGGTAGATCGATCTGTAGTTGTTTGAGAAGCCTCCATACTGTTTTCCATAGTGGTTGTACTAATTTACAGTCCCACCGACAGTGTAGGAGCATTTCCTTTTCTCCACATCCTCACCAGCATTTATAATTCTCTGTCTTTCTGATAATAGCTAGTCTAACAGGGGTGAGGTGGCATCTCAATGTGCTTTCAGTCTTCATTTCGCTGATTGCACTTTTTAAAGTGCCCATTTGCTATTTGTATGTCTTCCTTTGAAAAAAATCTATTCAGCTCCTTTGCCTATTTTTTAATTGCATTATTTGCATTTTTACTGTGTAGTTGCTTAAGTTCCTTGTATATTCTGGATATTAATCCCTTGTCAGATGTCTAGTTTGCAAATCTTTTCTCCCATTCTGTAGGTTGTCATTTCACTCTGTTGATTGTTTCCTTTGCTGTGCAGAAGCTTTTTAGTTTGATATAATACCATTTATTTATTTATTTTCTTTTTTTGCTTGTGCTTTTAGGCTCTTGTTCATAAAGTCTGTGCCCAGTCCTAGTACCTGAAGTGTTTCCCCTATATTTTTCCTTAGTAATTTTACAGTTTCAGGTCTTAAACTTAAGACTTTAATCCATTTTGCATTGTTTTTGGTATACGGTGAGAGGTACAGGTATAGTTTCATTCTTCTGCATATGGATATCCAATTTTCCCAGCACCACTTATTGAAGAGGAAGTCTTTCCCCCAATGCATGTTTTTGTTGCCTTTGTCAAATATCAGTTGGCTGTAAGTCTGTGAGTTGACTTCTGGTTTCTCTATTCTGTTCCACTGGTCAGAGTGTCTGTTTTTATGCCAATACCATGCTGTTTTGGTTACTATAGCTTTGTAGTATAACGCAGTCAGGTAGTGTTATGCCTCCAGCTTTATTTTTTTTTGCTCAGGATTGCTTTGGCTATTTGGGGTCTTTTATTGTTCTATATGGATGCTAAGATTGTTTTTTCTATTTCTGTGAAGAACATCATCA
>NW_007728532.1:135168-145365 GCF_000696425.1 Galeopterus variegatus | reverse complement strand
TGTTATGCCTCCAGCTTTATTTTTTTTTGCTCAGGATTGCTTTGGCTATTTGGGGTCTTTTATTGTTCTATATGGATGCTAAGATTGTTTTTTCTATTTCTGTGAAGAACATCATCAGTATTTTGATGGAGATTGCATTGAATCCGTAGATTTGGGCAGGATGGACATTTTCACAATTCTTCCAATCCAAGAGCAGAGCATGGAACGTCTTTCTATCTTTTTGTATCTTCTTTAATTTCTGTCAGTAGTGATTTGTAGTTCTCATTGTAGAGATCTGTCACCTCTTTGGTTAAATTGATCCATAGGTATTTTATTTTTTTGATGACTATTGTAATTGGGTGTCTTTCTATCTTTTTGTATCTTCTTTAATTTCTGTCAGTAGTAATTTGTAGTTCTCATTGTAGAGATCTATCACCTCTTTGGTTAAATTGATCCATAGGTATTTTATTTTTTTGATGACTATTGTAATTGGGCTTACTTTCTTGATTTCTCTGTTAGTTCAATATTGTAAAATATAAATGCAACTGATTTTTGTTTATTGATTTTGTATACTACAATATTACTGAAATTATTAACCAGCTCTAAGAGTTTTTTGATTGAGTCTTTAGGTTTTTCTCTATATAGGATCATGTCACCTGCAAATAGAGAGAGTTAGACTTTGTCTTTTCTGGTATGGGTTCCCTTTATTTCTTTCTTTTGCCTGATTGCTCTGGCTAGCACCTCCAGTACTATGTTAAATAGGAGTGGTGAAAGTGGGCATCCTTGTCTTTTTCCTGTTCTTAAGGGAAAAGCCTTCAGTTATTCCCCATTCAGGATGATATAGGTGGTGGGCTCGTCATAGATAGCTTTTATTTTGTTGAGATACCTTCCTTCTATACTTAATTTGCTGAGAGTTTTTATCATGAAGGTATGTTGAATTTTGTTGAATGCTTTTTCTGCATCTATTGAGATAATCATGTAGTTTTTGCCCTTGATTTGGTTGATGCGATGTATCACATATATTGACTTGCATATGTTGAACCATCTTTGTATCTCTGGGCTAGATCCCACTTGATCATGGTGTGCATTTTTTTTGAAGTGTTGCTGCATTTTGATTTCTAGTATTTTATTGAGGATTTTTGCATCATCAGAAATATTGGTCTGTAGTTTTCTTTCATTGTTGTTGTTGTTTCTTTGTCTGGTTTTGGTATCAAGGTGATGGTGGTCTCATTGAATGAGTTAGGAGAGTGGCCTTTGTTTGAACTTTTAAGAACAGTTTGAGGAGAATTGGTATTAATTCCCCTTTAAAGATTTGGTAGAATTCAGCAGTAAAGCCATCCAGTTCTGGGCTTTTCTTTATTGGGAGACTGTTGATTATTGCTTCAATTTCATTGCTTATTATTGGTCTGTTCAGGTTTTCTGTGTCTTCTTGGTTCAGTCTTGGCAGTTTGTATGTGTCCAGAAATTTATCCATTTCCTCCAGATTTTCAAATTTGTTAGCAAATAGCTGTTTTTAATAGTCTCTAATGATTTTTTGTATTTCTGTAGTATCCATTGTAATGTCTCCTTTTTCATTTCTGATTTTTGTAACTTGGGTCTTCTCTCTCTCTCTCTCTCTTTGGTTAACCTGCTACTAGTTTTTCTCTTTTGTTTCTCTTCTCAAAAACCCAACTTTTTGTTTCATTTATCTTTTGTATTGTTTTTTAGATCTCTTTATCATTTAGTTTTGCTATAATTTTAATTATTTCTTTCCATCTACCAACTTTGGGATTGTATTGCTCTTGTTTTTCTAGTTCTTTTAGGTGTAGGATTAGGTTGTTTACTTGAAATCTTTCTATTTTCTATTTGATGTATTTATTGCTATGAACTTCCCTCTTAGTACTGCTTTTGCAGTATCCCACAGGTTTTGAAATGACGTGTCTTTATTTTCATTGTTTTCTAGAATTTTTTTTTGATTTACTGTTTAATTTCTTATTGGACACATTGGTCATTCCAGGAGCTTGTTGTTTAATTTCCATGTATTTTTATAGAGTCCTGAATTTCACTTGTTATTGATTTCTAGTTTTAGTCCATCATGGTCTGAAAAGATAGTTGAGGTGATTATGATTTTTAAAAAGTTATTGAGACTTGATTTGTGACCTAATGTGGTTTATCTTGGAGAATGTTACATGTACTGATGAGAAGAATGAATATTCTGTAGTTGTTGGGTGAAATGTTCTGTTGATATCTTGCAGGTCCAATTGGTCTAAAGTGTAGTTTAAGTTCTGTGTTTCTCTGTTGATTTGTTGCTGGAAGACCTGCCCAATGATAAGAGCAGAGTGTTCAGGTCCCCTACTATTATCGTATTATGGTCTATCTATTTCTTTAGGCCTAATTGGGTTTGCTTTGTATATCTGGGTGCTCCAGTGTTGGGTACATATATATTTATCACTGTTACGTCTTCTTGCTGGATCAATCACTTCATCATTGGCCTTCTTTGTCTCTTTTTATGGTTTTTGGTTTAAAGTCTATTTTATCTGATATAAGAATAGCCACTCCTGCTCATTTTTGGTTTCCATTTGCATGGTATATCTTTTTCCACCCCTTCACTATTATCTGTGTGCATCTTTACCAGTGAGATGAGTTTCTTGAGGACAGCATATAGTTGGGTCTTGCTTTTTAATCCAATCCATCAGTCTGTGTCTTTTGAGTGTTGAGTTTAATCCACCTACACTTAGGGTTGTTACTGGGGTATATTGCTTTATTCCTGACATTTTGTGGCTCTTTGTTTAGATGTTTTGAGTATCATTTGTTCCGTTCTTCTCCTCTATTATTGGTCTTCAATGTTTGTGGGGTTTTTCTGAGGTGGTAAGATTTAGTTTCTTTTGTCCTTCTCATTTGAGTTTGTGTTTTACTAGTGGGTTTTGTTCTTACTTGTGTTTTAGTGGTAGTGATTATTGTTTTTTGGATTCCAGATGCAGGACTCCCTTGAAAATTTCTTACAGGACTGGTCTTGTGGTGATGAACTGCACAGTTTTTATTTGTCTGGGAAATTCACTATTTCTCCCTCATTTCTGAAGGATAGCCTTGCTAGGTGTAGTACGTTGGCTGGCAGTTTTTTTCTTTTAGTATTTTGAATATATCACCCCATTTTCTTCTCACCTGTAGTATTTCAGTTGAGAAGTCTGCTGTTAGTCTGAAGGAGGCTCCCTTATAAGTGATTTGATGCTTTTCTCTTGCTTATTTTAGGATTCTCTCTTTTTTTTTGAGCTTTGCCAGTTTGATTATAATGCACCTTGGAGAGGATCTTTTTGGGTTGAATATGTTTGGGGATTTTTGAACTTCCTGGGTCTGAATGTCTGTGTTTCTCCCTATACCTGGGAAGTTTTCCAATATTATTTCATTGAATAGGTGTTTCTCTGTATACTTGGGAAGTTTTCCAATATTATTTCATTGAATAGATTTTCAATGCCTTTACCTTTCTCCTCCCGTCCAGGAACACTCATGATTTGGATGTGTGTGTGCTTAGGTTGTCTGCCAAATCTCTTAGATTTTCTTCATTTTTAAAAGTTCTTTCCCGGGCCGGCCCGGTGGCACACTGCTACAGTGCGCCGCTTGGGAAGCGCGGTGGCGCTCCCGCCGAGGGTTCGGATCCCACATATGGACCGGTTCCCGCTCACTGGCTGAGCGAGGTGCGGGAGCAACGCCGAGGTTTGCGATCCCGTTGCTGGTCCCGGTCCGGTAAGGGCGCAACACTGAGGGTTGAGATTTGTTGCTGGTCATGAAAAAAGACAAAAAAAATAAAAAATAAAAAAAAAATAAATAAAAGTTCTTTCCCCCCCTTTTTTTTGTTTGCCTGGATTATTTCATAAAGACCATCTTCGATTTCAGCAATTCTTTCTTTGCCGTTGCTGGTCATGAAAAAAGACAAAAAAAATAAAAAATAAAAAAAATAAATAAAAGTTCTTTCCCCCCCTTTTTTTGTTTGCCTGGATTATTTCATAAAGACCATCTTCGATTTCAGCAATTCTTTCTTTGGCTTATTCTACTGTGCTGCTTAAGTTCTTGGTTGTGTTTTTTATTGCATTGAATAAATCTTTCAGTTCCATGAGTTCTGCTACATTCTTTTTAAAGGTATTAATCTCTTTGTAAATTTCCTCCTTCATATCCTGGATATTTTTTCTTGTTTCATTGTGTTGTCTTACAAAGTCTTCTCTTAACTCGTTGAGTTTCCTTAAGATAGTTACTTGGAGTTCCTTTTCAGTCATTTCAAGTGTTTCCTATTCTTTAGGGTCTGGTACTTGAGGGTTACTGAATTCCTTTGGTAGTGTTATATTTTCTGATTTTTTTTCATATTTTTTGTATCTCTACATTGATTTCCGGTTATCTGGTAGATCAGTTGCTTCTTCTATTACCCTGGAGTGGACTTTGAGGAGAAAGACTTCTTCCTCTTTTTTCCCAGGCTCCTCCAGTGACTCTCCTTGTGTCAATGAAGTGAAATATATGGTGGGCCACCTGCATGATGTTTATGGATGCTACTAAGGCAGTGAGTGAGTCATCCTTGGAACAGACTAGTAACTGTGGTGGTGGTTGTTGTGGACCACCTGTGCAGAAGCTGTCAAAACCTCGTGGTGATGTTGTGGGGTCCTGCCTTCTGCATGGACAGGACAGGGTCTGGGTGGGTGGGCTGGTCTGGTCTCCTGCCTTCCTGGAGCCTCCCCCTGTTGGCAGCAGAGTGGGAATCTGACTATGTTGTACACTTTAAATGGGTAAATTGTATGGTGTGTGAGTTATATCTCAATAAAGCTTTTTAAAAAATAAAGGCATTTGCATACTGTCTTCCTTCCAAAGAGTACACAATGAAAAGGGAAAAAAAGAGTAACTTTACGGTGGAGAAAACTGGCAAACTCTACCTTAGCCAAGTGGCCAAGGTCAACACCAACAATGATCAGTTATGATAAATCGAGCATGGATGCTTGATATGTGATGAGAAGTCACTTCCCTTCTAGGGTCTTCCTCCCAGCAACCCATAACCCTAGTCTGGTCATGAGAAAAACATCAAACAGATCCCAAATGAGGGAAATTCTGCATAATATCCGACCAGTCCTCCTCAAAACTGTCAAAATCACCCAAAATAAAGAAAATCTGAGAATCTGTCATAACTGCAAGGATCCTCCAGAGACACGAGGATGGGATCCAAAGACAGACAAGGATGTCAAGGAAAACCTAGGGAAATCTGAATAAAGTATGGACATTAGTGACTACCATCGTATCAATATTGGTTAATTAATTTTGACAAATGTACCCTACTAAGGTGAGATGTTAATAGTAGGAGAGACTGGGTTTAGGAGTACACAGGAACTCTGTAGTATCATCACAATTTTTCTGTGTATGTGATATAAATCTAAAATTATTCTGAAATGAAGTTTATTTTTAAAAAAGTCAGAGAGCCTTGGGTTGAATGTACCCCCAAAACTTAGTCCCCTCTGTGCCAGAATAAAGAGAGTGGGAAGTCCTATTATGGTAATTGAAAGGTGAGGCCTTAAAGAGGTGATTAGATTGTAGGACCACACTTAGTGAATGGATTAATAATGGTGGTCATGACCGTGATTCTGAGAGCTTTAAAAGGAGAGTGCACGAGGAACTATTGCTGTCTCTGCTCTGCCATTTCTGCCATGTGAGATCCTAGGTCACTTTCCACCACCAAGACCCTCACCAGATCTGTTCCCTGGACTTTGGACTTCCTAGCCTCCAAAACTTTAAGCAACAAATTTTGTTTTCTTATAAATCACCCAGTTCCAGTTATTTTGTTATAAGTAACTGAAATGGCAATACATAGGGCTTCTTAATATCAATAAACTCCATGAAAGTGCATTCATTAATAATCAGGGGAAAGCACCTCCCCCCAGTGCATGAACACATGCACTTATACACACACACACACACACACACACACACACACACACACACGCTCAATCCAAGCCCAACTTACCCAGGAAGAGAGGCCCACGAACTGACTCTGACATCACAATGCACAGAATCTGAAAAACAATTACACTGCCAAGTATTATGCTAATAAAATTATCGAAATTGCTAGTCAAAAACAGTTAATGGAATAATTAAAACAGATTGATCTAAAAGCTGATTTTAAATTAACCTGACATGTGATACTACCTAAATAATTACTCTCTCTTATGATCTAGTCTCTCATTAAAATCAAATTTCATTGGGAGAAATTATACATTTTGCACCATGATTGGGAAGGACAAACCATGTTCATTCACTCACTGATGAAAGTGCAGGATTATCAGAGGAGATAAAATGGGAATGGATTTTCCTGGCCTTCCCAGGTGCAGTGTGATCTGTCACTGTAATAAACCATGCTCCCTCCCAGCCCACCCCTCAGGAAACCCGTTAAAATTGCATCAACCAAAGCCCGCAAACTTCTAGTGCCTGTGAATGTCTGTGAAACTCCCTCACAGGGGAAGTCTGCAGAGGGAAGGCCCATGGGGTGGGCCGGGAAGAGAAACGAGCACCTCTGAGACATGAGGCAACCCTTAAGCACCAGAGAAAATTGGCAAGCTTGCACCTAACACATTTCTTCACAGGTGAGAAAACTGGGAGGGGAGGGATTTATTTAAGACAAACACCAATGCCTGGCAGGGGTGGGGGCAGAAGCTCTTTTTAGCCTAAAGCTTTCCTGCACCTCCTCCTTTCAACTCAAGACTTCCTGCCATACCGCAGATAAAAAACTCATGGTGAGATTTGTTCGCAGTCGTGTTGTGGACCACACCATTGTCACGAGGACACGTCCAGGGATTGCCCTGACTATGTTAGCAAACTGTCCCTGTGTCCCTACACAGGATTCTGTGATAAAGTGTGCTGGAGTGTGAGGAAGCACCTCAGAAGGCCCAACCTGCGGTGGGGGGGAGGGTCCTGGCACCCCTCCCTCCAAGGCCCACAGCTCCAGGCAGGAAGATCTCAGCTAGTGTCTGGAACACAGGGATGCAGGGCCACTGCAGCTACTGGCTCCCTTGTTCATTTTCAACCCTTGGAGTTACCCCCATAGCATTTAAAAAATGGATCCCTGCTTGACATTTTTCTAAGATAAAGAATTTCCACCATTAAAATTATTCAAATTTTGTAGTAACGTATTATTATTAGGATGAGCAGGAAAATGCAGGATGCTGCAAAGTGATCTATTATTTGGAGGGTTTTAAAATCCTAATGAGGAAAAACACTATTATTTGTTCATCGTCTTAGCCATCAGCACAAGCAGTCTGAGGAGCAGCAAGCACAAGGCGGGATTGGTGCATTCTTTATCCTTCTGATTTCTTCATAACCTTTTCTGCAAAGAGAAATCCCTGAGCTCTGCAGTGACTGCAGGAGGTGACCGTCAAGTAACTGTGAGACTGTGAAAGCAGGAGAGGGAGGAGGTGGCAGGTGCTGAGGGAATGCAGGGAGCAGCACATTTATCCACAGCTGGAGTCAAATTCATTTCCTGTGATGGGAAGAACCAGGACCACCAGGGATGGGACATCACAGACCCTGTCATAGAGGTGGCATGGTGGGCGGGAACAGCCAAATCACCATGGCCACTTTTTGTCACCACAGGCACAAGGAATAACAGCCGTGTTCATTGCTGTGACCGCATTTCCGATGTTTGAAGAGAAATAAACATAGGCGGAGGGCACTGTTGTCAGTCAATTTGAAAAGTCACTCCTGTGAAATAGTAAGACACACACACCTCAGAAAAATGATAGCAGTTCTCTTGGTTCCCAAAGACTTGCCAATGCTGCGTCTTCTTCAGGCAGTGCACGGAGCCATCAACCTTTGAGTGTGTTAATGGGAAGGAATCTGGGCTCATCAGTATTTCCTGGATGAGTCAAAACAACCCAGCACTCCCTGATCATGTTGGAGATGAACCACTGCCCACCATTCAGGTGCTGTGGGGCCCAAGATCCCCTTCATCACAAAGGTCTCTGCCACGTTTGCATTCTGGGCAACAGAGCTCTTGGCCTGGTGGCTGGAAGGTGGAATCGCTGCCTCAGATAACTCCCTTCTTCTTGGTTTTCCATTTTTCCCATGAGAGGGTTTAAGCTAAGGTCTTATCTTAGGACAATAATAATGACAGCAGGTGCTGTTTATTGACCACGTGCTGTATTCCAGTTCTACTTTCAGTGATGTATGTGTGTTCTCTTGCAAAATACCCTCAATTGTCCAATAGGTAGTTACTTTTATTAGCCAACTTTTATCAAAGAGCAAACTGGGCACAGAGATGTTGGGTAGCTTTCTGAAGGTCACACAGCTTATGCAGATTAGAACCAGGCTGTGCACCAAAGCAGTCTGACCCCCCAACTGGGCTTTAATCGCTGTGCTGTGCAGACACCCTCTCCATCAAGACCCTCCTGCATCTTGCCCACCCCCGCCCCCCTACCCCCCGCTCTCCTCTCTGCTTGGAAATGAAGTAGCCTCCAGGAGACACTCACAGGGTTCCTGCCTCCCCAGGCTGGCCCCACACACCTGTAAGATAGGAGACCCTCATGAGGTCCTTCGTGGGCTTCTTAAGGATTGCCTTAACAATCCCAAGGCACCTATGGGAGACACCTGGGGTCATACCACTCTGGGGCCACTGCCATCTACCTACAGACACAGGTTTCAGCCGGCCCATGCTCTTTCTGTTTCTTTCCACAGCTTTATCTAGGCTTAATTTCACATACAATAAAATTCGCCCATTTTAAGTGTACAATTTGACAATTGTGTACAGTCATGTAACAACTACTACGATCAAGATCTAGAACATTTTTACCACCCTAAAAGGTTTTCTCCTGCCCCTCTGCAGATTCTTCCCTCCAACTCCCAGCCCCAGGCTGACAGCGATCTGAGTTCTGTCACCGTAGCTTTGCCTTTCCTGGAAGTTCATATAGATAGAATTGCACAGTATTCTATTTCTTTTGTACTCAATTTCTTTCACTTAGCACAATGATTTGAAGATTCATCCATGTTGTGTGGCATTAATATTTTGTTCTTTTTAATTAAGGAGTAGTATCCCATAGTATAGATGTACCATAGTTTATCAACTTGCCTGTTGAACATTTGGGTTGTTTGCAGTTGGGGTGTATTATGAATTATGTTGGTGTGAGCATTTGTGTATGTCTTTGTGTAGACATATGTTTTTATTTTTCTAGGGCAAATAGGACTGGAATTGCTGGGTCATGTGGTAAGTGAATGCTTTACTTTATAAGATAGTGCCATTCTATTTTCCAAAGTGTTTTCATTTTAAATTCCAACCAGAAATGTATGCAAATTCCCATTGTTCTATCTCCTAGTCAACACTTAGTATTGTCAATCTTTTTAGCTTTAGACATTCTGATGATGTGTAATATGACTGGTTTTAATTTGCATTTCTCTGACAACTAGTGATGTTGAGCATTTTTTCATGTGCTTATTGGTCATTCATATATGTTTTTTTGATGTGTTTAAGTCCCTTGTTCATTTTTAAATTGCACTTTTAATTATTGATTTTTAAGAGATCTTGATTTAGCCTTTTGTCAGACATGTGTTTTGCAAAAATATTCTACCAGTCAGATTGTAATTTGCCTCTGCATTTCCTTAACTGTGTCTTTCAAAGAGAAAACCTTTTTAATTTTGGTGAATTCAACTGTATTATTTTTTTCTTTTACAGATCATGCTTTTCATGTTTTATTTTTAAATATCTTTATCTAGCCCAAGTCGTAAAAATTCTTTCTTGTGTTTCCTTCTAAAAGTTTAAAAGTTTTATCACTTATTTTAAGTCTATGGTCCATTTTAAGTTAATTTTTGCATGTGGTGGGTTTGAAGATCATTTTTTCCACATAGATATCAAGTTGTTCTAGCATCATTTATTGAAAAAAACTAGTCTTCAATGAATTATCTCATATTTTCACCAAAAATCAATTGACCATGTAAATATGGGTCTATTTCTGGCTTCTTTTCTGTTCAATTGATTTCTATGTCATTTCTTATGCCAATACCATACTATCTTTTTTTTAACATTTATTTTTACATATTTGTGTGATACAGTGTGTTGTTTCAATATATGCATATAATGCACATTGGTTCACTTAGAGTAGATAACATAGCTTTGTACCCAGTAATGCGCCACTTGCCTCCACCCCTTCCCCCTTTCCTCTCAGCTTCTGGTAACCATTATTCTACTCTCTACTTCCACAAGAAGCACTTAAAAAAAAAAAGATTCTA
>NW_007728532.1:132161-134847 GCF_000696425.1 Galeopterus variegatus | reverse complement strand
TAACATTTATTTTTACATATTTGTGTGATACAGTGTGTTGTTTCAATATATGCATATAATGTACATTGGTTCACTTAGAGTAGATAACATAGCTTTGTACCCAGTAATGCGCCACTTGCCTCCACCCCTTCCCCCTTTCCTCTCAGCTCTGGTAACCATTATTCTACTCTCTACTTCCACAAGAAGCACTTAAAAAAAAAAAGATTCTACATATGAGTGAGATTATGTAGTATTTGTCTTTCAGCGTGTGGCTTACTTCACTTAATGTGATACTCTTCAGTTCCATCCATGTTGCTGCAAATGACAGTATTTCATTTTTTTGTATAGCTGAATAGTATTTCATTGTGTTTATATGCCACAGTTTTTTATCCATTCATCCACTGATGGACATTTAGGTGATTCCATCTCTTGGCTATTGTGAATAGTGCTGCAATGAACACGGGAGTGCAGGTGTCTCCTTGATATATTGATTTCCTTTCCTTTGGGTATATACCCAGGAGTTGGATTGTTGGGTCAAAAGGTTGGGTCAATTTTTAGTTCTCTGAGGAACCTCCATACTGTGTCCCACAGTGGCTGAATCAGTTTGCATTCTCACCAACAATGTAGGAGAGTTCCTTCCCTTTTCTCTGCGTGCTCACCAGCATTTGTTATTTTCTGTCTTTTTGATAATAGCCATTCACGCTGGAGTAAGATGATATCTCACTGTTGTTTTAATTTGCATTTCCCTGATGATTAGTGATGTTGAGCCTTGTTTCATGTGCCTGTTGGCCATTTGTATGTCTTATTTTGAGAAATGCCTGTTCAGGTCCTTTGCCCATTTTAAAATTGGGTTATTTGTTTTTTTGCCATTGAGTTGATTTCTTTATGTATTCTGGATATTAGTCCCTTGTCTGATGTGTAGTTTGCAAACACTTTCTTCTGTTCTGTAGGTTGTTTTTTCATTTTGTTGATTGTGTCCTTTGCTGGCAGAAGATTTTTAGTTTGATGTAGTCCCATGTGTCTATTTTTGCTTTAGTTGCCTGTGCCTTTGTAGTCTCATTCAAAAAAGTGCTGTCCACTCAGGTAGCATTTTCCCTATGTTTTCTTCTAGTAGTCTCATAGTTTTGGATCTTAAATTTAGGTCTTTAATCTATTTTGAGTTGATTTTTGTGTATATTGAGATATAGGGGTCTAGTTTCAATCTTTTGCATGTGGATATCCAATTTTCTTAGCACCAAAACCATACTATCTAGATTACTATAGCTTTATAGTAACTTTTGAAATTGACTAGCGAGTCCTAAAAACTTGTTCTTATTTTCTAAAATTGTTTTTGGCTACTTTAAGCCTTTTGTGTTTCCATGTAAATTTTAACATCGGCTTGCCAATTTCTTCAAAAGAATTACTAGTGGCATTGGTGGTAAGCACAGTTACCTTCCAAAAAGACCCATAAGATTTTAATTAGAATTGTATTGAACATATATGTCAATTTGAGGTCAATTTGGAGAGAATTTCCTTTTTAACAATATTGAATTTTTCAAACCATGAATAGGGTATATCTCTTCATTTATTTAGTTTTTCCTTGCAGTGCCTTATGATTTTCAGTTTAAAGATCTTTCAACTCTTTAATTAAGTTTATTTTTGTATATTTTTACCCTTAATTAAATTTCATTTTTTAAGTATTCATTGTTAGTATATAGATATACAATTGATTTTTCTATAAAGGTTGAATGCTGCAACTTGGCTAACTTCACTTATTTGTGCTAATAACTTTTTTTCTTATTGTGGTGAAATTCACATGATATAAAACCAGTATTTTAACTATTTTAAAGTGTCCAATTCAATGGCATTTTGTACATTCACAGTGTTGTCAGCCATAACCATATCTAGCTCCAGAACATTTTCACCACCCCAAGAGATCCCATATCTATTAAGTATTCATTCTTCATTTGCATATTTCATATAAATGGAATCATACAATGTGGTCATTTGTGTCTGGCTTCTTCTACTCAGCATGTTTCCAAGGTTCATCTGTGCTGCAGCATGTATCGGTACTTCATTCCTTTTTATGGCTGAATAATATCCCATTGTATGGATATACCACATTTTGATTATGCACCATTGATGAACATTTGGGTTGTTTCCACCTTTTGTCTGTTGTGAATAGTGCTTCTGTGAATATTTGCCTATAAATTTTTAGTTGAACATTTGTTTTCAATTCTCTTTGGTACCTGGGATTGGAATTGCTGGGTCACATAGTAATTCTATGTTTAACTTATTGAGAAACTGCCAAGCTGTTTTCCACAGTGGCTGCATTATTTTACATTCCTTTGGGCAATCAATGTATGAGAGTTACAATTCCTCCACATCCTCAATGACACTTGTTATTTTCTGTTTTTTTTTTTGTTTCACTGTGATAGCCATCCTAGTGAGTGTGAGGTGGTATCTCATCGTGGTTTTGATTTGCATTTCCCTACTGACTAATGATGTTGAGTGTCTTCTCATGTGCTTGTTGGTCATTTGTGTATCTTCTTTGGTAAAATGTCTATTCAAGTTCCCTGCCCATTTTTAAATTGGGTTTTTTGATTCTTTTTGTTGTTGAGTTATAAGAGTTCTTTATATATTCTGGATACTAGGACTTACCAGATATATGATTTGCAAATATTATCTGCCATTTGGTATTATAAATTGTGAATTATCTTTTTACTTA
>NW_007728532.1:129884-131947 GCF_000696425.1 Galeopterus variegatus | reverse complement strand
TACATTCCTTTGGGCAATCAATGTATGAGAGTTACAATTCCTCCACATCCTCAATGACACTTGTTATTTTCTGTTTTTTTTTTTGTTTCACTGTGATAGCCATCCTAGTGAGTGTGAGGTGGTATCTCATCGTGGTTTTGATTTGCATTTCCCTACTGACTAATGATGTTGAGTGTCTTCTCATGTGCTTGTTGGTCATTTGTGTATCTTCTTTGGTAAAATGTCTATTCAAGTTCCCTGCCCATTTTTAAATTGGGTTTTTTGATTCTTTTTGTTGTTGAGTTATAAGAGTTCTTTATATATTCTGGATACTAGGACTTACCAGATATATGATTTGCAAATATTATCTGCCATTTGGTATTATAAATTGTGAATTATCTTTTTACTTAATATTTTCCTTTTATGCAAAAAAGTTTTTAATTTTGAGGAAGTCCAATTTATCTATTTTTTCTTCTGTTGCTTATATTTTTGGTATCATATCTAAGAAATCGTTGCCAAGTCCAGGGTCATGAAGGTTTACCCCTCTGTTTTCTTCTATGAGATTTGTAGCTTTGGCTCTTATGTTTAGATCTTGTAAATTAATTTAATAATTTGAGTACATGGTGTGAGATAAGGTCCAAATTAATTCCTTCACATGTGGATATACAGTTGTCCCAGCATCTGTACTAATTGTTTGTAGGTTTCTTATGATTTTTCCTCATATGTGATTTATGATATCTGCATAAAGTGGCAGTTATGCTTCTTCCTTTACAATATTTATGCTTTTACTTTTTATTTTATTTCAACTGATCTGTGTCTTTATATTTAAAGTACAATTTTTGTACATAGCATATATGTGGGCCTTGTTTCTATATCCACTCTGACAATCTCTGCATTTTAACTGAATTCTTCAGTCTACTAATACTTAAAATAACTATTGACATGGCTATGTTGGGTCCATAATTTTACTTCTTCTTTTCTATTTGTCTCCTCTAGTTTTATCCCTTTAATTCCTCATTTCTTGTCTTTTTTTAGGATTACATGAATATTCTTTAGAACTCCATTTAAATTTTTTTACTTACTTTTAAAAGGAGGTTAATGGAGCCATGATTTACATGACAGAAGTCAATTTTTTTATTTTACAGTTCTATTGTTTACACATACATTCACGTAACTAACACAAAAATCAAGATAGAACGGTACTATTGCCCCCAAACCTCCCCTTCTTCCCCTTTATAGTCACTCCTTCCCCCAACCCTAGCTAGCCACCGATCTGCTCTCCATCCTCACAGATTTGATCTTTTCAGAATGTCAAATCAATGGAATCATGCAGTATATAACTTTTTGAGATTGAGAAGAATGTATCACCCATGTTGTTGCATATACAAATAGTTTATTCCTTTTCATCACTGAATAGTGATTCCATTTTATGGCTCTACCACTTATTTACCAGTTAAAGAGAATTTGTATTCATAGCTCATTTGTCCTCTTTGGATTGTTTTCAGTTTTGGGAAATTGTGAATAAATCTGCCATAAACGTTAACATATAGATTTTTGTGTGAGTATAAATTTTTGTATTATCTTGGATAAATACAAAAATGAAATGAAATTTACTGAGTTATATGGTAAACATTTCTTTAACTTTATAAGAAACTCCCAAAATGTCTCAGTATGGCTGAAACATTGTGCTTTCTCATTAGGAATGTATGAAGATTCCAGTTGCTCTGCATCTTCACCAGAACTTGATATGATTAATTTTAAAAAGCCATGCTAATAAGTGCACAAGGGTATCTGACTGTGGTTTTAATTTGCAGATCTCTGACTGATAATACTGAGCATCTTTTCATGGGCTTACTTTCAACTTGTGCATCATCGTTGGTGAAGTGCCTCTTCAAATCTTTTGCCAGATTTCCACTAGGTTCCTTCAAAACTACACTGAGATACCATCTCACCCCAGTTAGGATGGCTAAAATCCAAAAGACTCTGAACGATAAATGCTGGCGAGGTTGCAGAGAAAAAGGAACTCTCATACATTGTTGGTGGGACTGCAAAATGGTGCAGCCTCTATGGAAAATGGTATGGAG
>NW_007728532.1:117982-128884 GCF_000696425.1 Galeopterus variegatus | reverse complement strand
AGACATAACAACTACAATTCCTTGAAGTTGATACGACAAGCATACAGAAAGGACATTGTTGGGTGGGAGGGGGAGAGGTGAGGAGGGAGGGAGGTTTCGGTAATGGGCCACAATAATCAACCACATTGTATATCGACAAAATAAAATTTAAAAAAAAATTATTATTCAAATTTGAGAGCTCTTTCTATATACTAGAAAAAAATCCTTCAGATATGTGTTATAGAAATGTTTTCTCCCAGTTTTTGACTTGCTTTTTATTTCTTTTAACAGTATCTTTTGAAGAGCGGAAGTTTTTAGTTTTGATGAAATTTTAACTAATCAGATTTCTTTTTTTTTTTTTTTCCCTTTTTTTTTTTTCGTGACTGGTAACGGGATCGCAACCCTCGGTGTCGTGCCCGTACCGCGACCGGCAACGGGATTGCAACCCTCAGTGTTGCACCCGCACTGCGCTCAGCCAGTGAGCGGACCGGTCTCTATATGGGATCTGTACCCTCGGCGGGAGTGCCACCGCACTCCCAAGTGCCGCACTCTACTGAGTGCGCCACCGGGCCGGCCCACTAATCAGATTTCTTAAGGGTGTGCTTTAGGTGTCATATACCCTAAGAAATCTTTGCTTAATCTAAAGTCACAAATATTTTCTTCTAGAAGTTTTATAGTTTTAGATATTATATTTATTACTATGATTCACTTTGTGTTAATTTTTATATATTGTGTGAGATGTGGATCCAAGAAATTTTTTGTTTTCATTTTGTTTTGTTTTTAGTTTTATTTTATGGTGGATTTTTTTCACATATGAATATTCAATTTTTCCAGAGCCACTTTTTGAAAATGCCATTTTTCTCCACTGAATTATTTTTGCATCTTTGTCAAATAGCAATTGATCATACACACATGATTCTATTTCTGGAATCTCTGTTTCATTCTACTGATCTATGTGTTTATTCTTTCACTCTCTTAATTATGGTAACATTATAACATGCCCAGAAACTAGGTAGTTTAAATCCTCTTTGTTCTTATTTTTTAAAAATGGTTTTGCTTGTTCTACTTTGCTTACCCAAATGAATTTTAGAATCGATCTGTTAATTTCTACCAAAAAATATGCTAGAATTTTGATTGTGGTAGTGTTTAATCTACAGATTAACTTGGGGAGAATTGATATTTAAAATACTGAGTCTTTCAATTCATGATCATAGTTTATTTCCCCATTTATTTACATTTCCTTATATTTCTTTCATCAGTGTTTCAGAGGTTTTAACATAGAGATCTTGTATATACATGGTAAGATTTAGTCCAAGCATGTCATAATTTTTGTTGTTATTGTAAGTGGCGCTTTTTAAATTTTTAATTTCTGATTGCTTACTGCTGGTGTATAGAAACACAAATGATTTTTGTATGATGTCTTTGTATCCTACGACCTTGTTAAACTTATTTATGAGTGCTGGTGGCCTTTTTTGTTACATTTTTTAGGATTTTCCGCATAGACAGTCATGTCATCTATGAATAAAGACAGTTTATTTCTTCCTTTCCAATTTGTATACCTTTTTATAGATTTTTCTTGTTACTTCATGCTGGCTAAGAATTTCAGCATGATGTTGAAGAAGGAGAATGAGAATGGATATCTTTGCCTTTATCTTGATCTTCAGGGAAAACATTTAGGGAGATGTTAACTATTAAGTAGATATTAACTGTAGATTTTGTGTATATATCTTTTATCAGGTTAGTTTCCTTGTACTTCAACTTTGTTCAAGTTTTTTTTTGTATTAATTGATGTAGAATTTGGTCAAATCCTTTTTCTGTATGTCATATAATTTTTTTTCTTTAATCTGTTGACATAGTGGATTACATCATTTTAATTTTCGTCCTACTGGCTTTTTAGCTATACATTTTTGTGTTATTTTTTAGTCATTTCTCTAGTGTTCACAATATTTATCTTTAACCTTTTATATTCCACTTATAGTTAACATTTTATTCCTTCAAGTAAAATATAAAAAATTTGCAACTATATTGGTCCATATTTTCCATCCTTTATGCTGTAGCAAGTATATTACATCTACATACCTTCTAATCCTCAGAAGAAAAAATAGTTTCTACTTTGAATTATGTGCACTATATAAAAATTAGGAGGAGAAAGCAAAAAGTGTAGGCTTTTATATTTACCCAGATATTCACCCTTTGTGAAAGAAACTGCTTATGCCATTCTCAGGGTCTGAGTTTCCATCTGGTATATTTTTCTTTATCCTGAAAAACTTCATTATCCTGTTCTATTGTAGAGGTTTGCTGGTGATCATTTCTCCTAGTTTTTTTAAACCTAAAAATGATTATGTTTCACAGTTATTCTTGAAGGATATTTTTGATGGACACAGGATTCTGGACTGACAGATTTTTTTTTTCTCCCAACACTTTAAATATCTTTTCTCACTCTCTTCTGGCCTCCATAGTTTCTGAAAAAGTTGGCTGTTAATCAAATTAGTGTTTCCTTCTATGTAAAGTGTCATTTTTCTCTTGCTGCTTTTAACATCTGCTTTTTGTCATTGGTGTCCAGCTCTTTGAATCTGATGTGCCTCTATGTGGGACTGTCTTTATCCTGCTTAGTGTTAGTTGAATATCTTGTGTTTGCAAATTTCTGCCTTCTATCGCTTGAATAATTCCAGCTGCTATCGCTTCAGAGACTTTTGTGTACCCATTCTCCATCTCCTTCCCTTCTGCGAAGCCAATTGCATGTATGTTGGAGTGTGATCTTATCTAACAGTGATTAAGGCTCCATTATTTCTTCATCTTTTTTTCTTTCTGTTCTTCTTTACTTAATTTCTAGGGCTCTATCTTCATGTTAACTGACGACTTACTCTGCCATCTATATTTGGTGTTGAAGTCTGTGTAGTGAATTTGTTATTTCTGACATTGAATTTTTCAGTTCTAAAATTTTCTTTTTGTATTGTTCTTATTTTTCTGCTGAGATGTCCCACTTTTTGCTCACTGCAAGCATCTTTTTTCTTTGTTGAAGATATTTATGACAACAACTTTAAAATCTTTGTTTATCATGTCTGGTTTCAGCCAAGATGAAGTAACAGGGTACAGATTTACTCTTCTGCATAAAACAATTAAAAACCTGAGAGAAAATTTATTAAACAGCAGTTTTCAAACAATGGCCATGAGGCATAATGGTAATCACTGAGAGAGGTGAAAATGACAAAGTAAACTCTATGATGGCCCTATTCCTGGGATAGAGAGACCTCAGGCTTCAGCACAGAAAGGAGAGCCCAGGTGGACAACAGAGTTGAAGAGATGGCACTGGGAGTCCTGGCAGGCTGATGTAACTGAGGCTTACGTAGAAGACCAGTAGGGAAGAGAGAACCACAGCAAGAAAGAGCCTCACAGGTTCTCAGTAGGTTTCACTGAGTCTTCAACTGAGTACTGATCAGTGCACAAATATGAGAAAACTACACAAGAGTGGACTATAAAACACCAAGAAGAATTAGAGGAAATGATTGTTGGAGCCCACCCAGAAACAGAAATGGTTTGTGTTCCAATCAGTTCACACAGGGCTTGGGAAAGCCTTATACTTCATAGGAGATTGTATATAATATTCAGAATAGTATTGCCTCAGGGCTGGCCCAGTGGCGCACTGCTACAGTGCGCCGCTTGGGAGTGTGGTGGCGCTCCTGCCAAGGGTTCGGATCCCACATACAGACCGGTTCCCGCTCACTGGCTGAGCGAGGTGCAGGAGCAACACCGAGGGTTGCGATCCCGTTGCCGGTCCCGGTCCGGTACGGGGGCGACACTGAGGGTTACGATCCATTGCCGGACACGGAAAAAGACAAAAAGGAAAAAAAAAAAAGAATAGTATTGCCTCAGTAGTGGAGCATAATCAGTCCTGGACTAATTTAGATCCCACCTAGCAAATCTTAAAATCATGCTTTGAATGTGTCAAATTGTTTCCTAGTAAAGTAACTCTATTTTAGAAAAAGCTTAAGAATATTTTTTGATTCAAAATTTTCCAGGATCCAACAAGGAAAAACACATGATGTCGAGCATCCAATAAAAAATTTCCGGTATGCAAAAAAGCAGGAAAATACATCATGTATAGAGGAGAAGAATCAATACATTGAAACTAACCCACAATGGCACAGATGAAGGAATTCATAGACAAATGTGGAATGTAGTTATTATTACTAAATTTCATATGTTGAAGAAGTTAGACAAAAGATTGATGATATTAAGTGGAGCTTTGGAAAAAGTTCCAAATCCAACTTTTAAAGATGAACATACAATGTCCATGACGAAAAATTCACTGGATAAGATTAAGAGCAGATTAGACAGATGCTACAAAAGAAAAGATTAATGAACTTGAAGGCATATGATAGAAACCATTTGAAGTGAAGCACAGAGAGAAAATAGATTCCCCCACCCCCAAACGAGCAGAAAGTTTTTTTTTTTTTTCCTTTTTGTCTTTTTTCATGACCGGTAATGGGATCGCAACCCTCGGTGTCGCGCCCGTACCGCGACCAGCAACGGGATCGCAACCCTTGGTGTTGTGCCTGCACCGCGCTCAACCAGTGAGCGGACTGGTCTCTATATGGGATCCAAACCCTTGGCGGGAGTGCCGCCGCACTCCCAAGCGCTGCACTCTACCGAGTGCGCCACCAGGACGGCCCCGAGCAGAAAGTTTACTGGGAGACACCTTAGCCTGAAGTACACATAACTGGAGTCCCAGAGAGAACAGAGAGAAAACCAAAAAAATTTTTGAAGAAATAATGACTAATTTTTTTTCAGATTTGCTTTAAAAAAACTAGAAATATGAAGAAGGCACATCATAATCAAATTGCTTACATTGGGTGGGAATGAGATAATTTTAAAAGCAGGCGGATTTCTTGTGGGACATGAGGCAAGCCAGAGGAGAATGGAATGAGGTCGGTAAAGCATTAAGAGAAAAAAACCTGTCATTTCATAATTCTATGCCTGGCAACAAAGAATACAAACAAGGTAAAATATCAACTTCCTCAGACTTGCAAAAGCTAAAATATTCATCATTCCAGCAGATCAGCTCTAAGAGATGTTAAAGAAAGTCCTTTGGGTAGAAGGAAGATGATATTATATGGAAACCTGTTATAAGCAAAAGAATAAAGAGCTTGTTTTGCTGGGTATATAACATATATAGAAGTAAATAGTACGCCAACAATAACACAAAGGCTGGGGTGGGGAATGGAAGGATACTATTGTAATGTCATTAAACTATCATGAAGTGGTATAACATTATTTTTATTTTAATTTTTTTTTTGTCTTTTTGTCTTTTTTCGTGACCGGCAACGGATCGCAGCCCTCAGTGTCGCGCCCGTACCGGACCGGGACCGGCAATGGGATCGCAGCCCTCGGTGTTGCCCCCGCTCCTCGCTCAGCCAGTGAGTGGCCGGTCTGCATGTGGGATCCGAACCCTCGGCGGGAGTGCCGCCGCGCTTCCCAAGCAGCGCACTGTAGCAGTGCGCCACTGGGCCGGCCCGGTATAACATTATTTTAAGATAGAGTATAAGTTAAAAGTGTATACTATAAATCCTATAGCACATATACACACACACACACACATAAACATGTAAATACACACACACACAACAAAGAGTTATGGAGAATAGGCCAACAAAGGTAATTAAATAGGATCATAAAAATACTCAATCCAAAAAAAGTTTTATTAAGAGGAACAAGGAAACAAAAAAACAGGACAAATAAAACACATAGCAAGATGAAAGATTTAAATCCAACCATTATCAACAGTAATGTTACCAAAAAAATGGTCTAAAGCCATTGGTCTAATTAAAAGGTAATTCATCAGACTGAATAAGAAAGCAAGACCTAACTGCATGCTGCCTTCCCCAAACCCACTTTAAATATAAATTTATAAATAAATTATAAATAAAGGGATTGAAAAATATGTACCATGTGCTGTGGATTGAATTGTGTCCCCCAATGTCTATGTATGTCCATGTATTAGAAACTTAACCCTCACTGTGACAGTGTTAAGAGGGTGGGAAATCCTATAATGGTAATTGAAAGGTGGGGCCTTGAAGAGGTGATTAGATTGTGAGGACCATGCCCTAGTAAATGGATTCATAAGTTGATTAATGGTGGTCAACGGTGTGGTTCTGAGGGCTTTAAGAGGAAAACATATGAGGAGCGATCTTTCTCTCTGTTCTGCCATTCTGCCGTGTGAGATCCCTGTGTCACTGTCACCACCACCAACACCTTCACCAGATGTGTTCCCTGGACTTTGGACTTCCCAGCCTCTGATGCTGTAAGCAATAAATATTGTTTCTTTATAAATTACCCAGTTCCAGGTATTTTTTCATAAGCAACAGAAACTGACTAATACCCCATGCTAACACTGGTTAAAAGGAAGCTGGAGTAGCTATATTAATATTAGATAAAGTAGATTTCAGAGCAACGAATATGAGCAGGGATAAAAAAGGTCATTTTGTAATTCTAAAAGGGCGAATTGATCAAGAGGACATAATGCTAAGTGTTTATGCACCTAACAGCCAAGCTTCAAGATACATGAAGTAAAATTCCTATCTTCTAGTTGCAACATCTGGATCACCTTGGGATCTATCTCTGTTGATATTCTTTTCTCTTAAAAATAAATCCCACTTTCTTGGGTTTTTTGTGTGTTGAGTAGTTTTGAATTGGGACATTATGAATGTGATGTTTTGGAGATTCTGGATTCTGTCATTTTTCACCAAAAAACTAGTGTTTCTTTTGGTTTAGCAGGTAGTGATCTTGGCTGGGCTTGAACTGAAGACTTGGCTCCTAGGCTGCAGCTGCAGCCTAAATTCAGATCTTCTGCCTTGAGCTGGGCTGTTTTCAGTCTGCTTTGTGTGTGTGGTTCAGGGTCAGTCAGAAAGATGCATAGACAGAGTATTAAGGTTCCCCTTGACATCTCTTCTCTCTTCTGGAAGCTCCCACTCTCTTCAGTGGCCACAGCTTCCCTAGTTTTGTTTTTCTTGTTCTCCAGGCTGTGAGGACCGTGGTTTTCCCCAGGCGACCCCTGCCTCCTCAGGCACTGCCCCCACTGCCCATGGCCCCAGGCTCAAAGCCACAAAAACCAAGAACTCACTTCAAGCAACTCCCTTCTCCAAGGGTACACCACCTGAATCTGTCCGCTGCTATTCACTCTCCAGTGCCTTCTGGTGGCTCCTTTTTTGCGTTATGCACAGACTTTGTAACTGTTTTCTGTAAGGGAGTGAGTTTGGTGTGATCTTACAAAATCATTGCAGGAAGCAGAACCGGCAATTACCCATCCACTTTTAGAACTGCCTTGTGCGTGAACTTTACATCCTTTGAGTCACACTTGGGAACAGTGTCTGTTTCATCTGTTACAAAGGTCATGATGGCTTCACTGCAAAGAAACTTAAGAAACAGATTACTGTCTTAAATAGGACGCAAGTGCAATATAGTGAGAAACCTCTGAATATCCATGGATTTTAATGGATGAGGGACGGGGACTGGCTACGACACAGAGAGTAGAAGGGAGATGGAGAGGGGGAAGGGGAGAGAGAGACAGAGAAACAGAGAGAAGGAGAGAGACAGAGACAGAGAAAAAGAGAGACAGAGGGAGACAGAAAGAGGGAGAGAGAAAGACAGACAGAGCGAGGCAGAGGGGGAGGGGAGAAGTAGACACAGAGAGATATAAAGAGAGACAGAGACAGAGACAGAGAGGCAGAGGGAGAGAGAGCACCTGGCGAGCCTGTTCCGTTTTCAGATTCCTGTTCTTAGCACGACTGCCTGCTCTTCTCCACACGCCCTCTCCCTTCCTTCTTTCAATGTCCTCAGGGAAAAGATGAAGCAAACCTCCTTTTCTCCTCCGTCACCCTCACCACCGCCTGTAGGGTCTCTCTCCCAGTAGCTCCTTGACTCGCCCCCATGGCCACCCTCTGGTGCAGGCCCCCCGCCCCCGGAGCTCCTGCAGCAGTCCCCTCACACTCCCCTCTCTCCAGACCCAGCCTCCAACTCTCCTCTGCCCTCAGGGGCTTCTCCAGCTGACCTGGTGCCCGCCAGTCACTCAGTGCCAGCCTCTCCGGGATTCAGATCCCACATTTTGGCTCGTCTATCTCTGTTGTGACAAAGCTCATCTGTCCTCCCAAACCCAGTTCTAAAGCTTTAAGCTGCTGCCACCAGTGCCTTCAGCTAAAGAATTCTCCATGTCTCCTCCCAAATCCTAAAGCACCTCAGTTTTCCATCCTTTGAAGTCAGAAATGCATTCCTGACCTTGTGGGCTTTTAGGTCCATGTTGTCTCTTTCTGATTCCTCTGGCCAGTGTTCCCATGCTCTGTCACACTGAGGTGTGCAGTTCCCCAGTCCCCTGAGCTCCCACACCCTCTAGGCCTTTACCCCCACTATTGCCTCTGCCTGAGCACCCCTCTCCCAAGTCCATCTGGACAGATTCTTTCACCATCAAGGCTCATCTCAGTGTCTTGTCCCCCAAGTAGCTGCCCTGATCCCACAGTTTGAGTGAGGATCCTCTTCTGGATCTTACACTGCCCGTGACAGGTACTCATTATGGCTCCTCCCACCTCATCCCATGGTTGGGGGTTTGTGTTGTCTCTCCCATCAGATACTACATCCCTTAAGGGCCCGGGTCCAGTCCTGCATTCTTTGGTGCCCTGGGCACTGGGCTGTGGGGAGCAGTAGAAAGTCATAGTCACAGGTTTGGCTTCGGTGTCAGACAGACCTGGAGTTGAATGCTGCTCCACCCCTCATGAGCTGCTACAAGAGCTCTGTGACCCTCATGGGCTGCTACATGAGCTCTGTGACCCTCATGAGCTGCTGCATGAGCTCTGTGACTCTGAGCCCCTTTATATGCCCATGTAAAGGAGGTGCTAGTGCTTCCTTATGAAAGTGGAGGACTACAGAACACAGTGAGTGTGGGGCATTCTCATGCTTCCTGGAGTGTAATCAGATGTTTGCATATATGATGGCTGCCCGGATTCATTCATCAGTAGATATTACATGTTTGCATGTTCACTCTCACATGCCCCAAAACCTGCACACTTGCATGCACACGCATATCACACCTGCACATGCGGATGTGCCTGAATACACACGCAGGGCATCTGTCCACCATGATCTTCTGTGGAGTCAGAGAAGGGTGAGGTGCCAACACCAATCGTTGGGAAGAGACAACATGGACCTAAAAGCCCACAAGGTCAGGAATGCATTTCTGACTTCAAAGGATGGAAAACTGAGGTGCTCTAGGATTTGGGAGGAGACATGGAAAATTCTTTAGCTGAAGGCACTGGTGGCAGCAGCTTAAAGCTTTAGAACTGGGTTTGGGAGGACAGATGAGCTTTGTCACAACAGAGATAGACGAGCCAAAATGTGGGATCTGAATCCCGGGGAGGCACCAGGGGCTTGGTTTGGCTAGTGAAAACTACATTGGTGTTAATCCCAAACTTTTGCTGAATGCCTGGACTCCCCCAGGATCCAAGGACACACACACGAGCAAAGCCGATCTTGCCCTCACAGAGCTCAACGTGAAAGTGTCAGAGATAATCATGCTCACAGTCTTGTGAGACTGAGAGAAGTGAGGTTCTAGGACAAAAGAGGGGTGGTCACTGTGTGACAGGGGATGGCATGGCCCTCATGCCAGGAAGGAGGATGACCCTCACTATGTGGGCAACAGGAGCCAGCGAAGGCTTTGAGCATCCACGTTCACCCTGCTCGCCCTAGATCTGTGAATCACCCCATCACACACACATGCACACATGCACACTCACACAGTCTTGCATGCATGCACACACGCATGCAGACACAGTCCCACAGATGCACACTCACACATGTTCACACAGACACATGTGCACACACATGCACATAGACACACATGCGCACTTACGCACTGTCACAGACATGGTCACACACTCACACATTCATACAGGCTCATATGAACACACTCTCACACACCTTCCTTCTGTCAAGAAGTAGGTCTCTATGGAACTGCTGGCCCACCTGGGGCCTGTCATGAGGCCTGCAAGGGTCCACCAAGGACACTGCAGGCTGCAGGCATGGGCTGAGATGATGAGAGAGGAGGAGGAGGCAGAGCTGGGAAAAGAAAAATCTGCACGTTCCATGAGGAGTCCAGGAGAACTCAACACCCCATCCCCGAGTTAGAAGCCATGGCTGCTCCTTTGGTGTCATCTGAGGGATGGGGTGAAGGGGCTCTCTAAAGAGGACCTGGCATTGCCACTGTCCTGTCCATGGTGGTCCTCTCCCTGGCTCCACTGAGAACATAAAGCCTTGGGATGGCACCTTGGGAGCTTCTGTTGGCCTTGGCAGTGGCATGGACAATGGTGAGATCCTCTCTGAGGGGCAGTGGCCTGGAGCAGGCTCTGCCTAGAGGGACAGAAGGGAGGTCACCATGCAGGAGATAGGGGGTCTGGAGATGTTCATGGGGTGGGCATTATCCAAGCCTCTCTCAGCTGGGGTTCGTGCTGTGCTGCCATGCGACTCACAGGGCACTGGGAAAAGTGGGGCTAATGAGAATGTGGAAGAGGCAAGTAAGCACCAGGCTGGGGACTTCCTCTCTCCTCTCCTGGACAGAAGACACTAGTGGTCTCTGACACCCACCAGTTCAGCAGGCAGCATCTGTTAGGTGTGACCTAGTGCCATGGCAGGCACTGGTTACGCTCAGAAGACCCAGCTCACACCCTTTCCTGCACATGTGCAGGTCTGCTGGGGTCCCTGACACACTGCTCATCTCCCTCACCCCTGCCCGAGTCCCTGACCACCTTGGCTCTCCTCAGCTCCTCTTCATCCAGGCCCCAGTGTCACCCTCGAGCTCTGCCCTGGCCTCTGCCACAGCGGCTGATGCCTGACTAGGGCTTTCTGGCCGTGGCCTCAACTCCTTGTGTTTCTGCTCCTTGA
>NW_007728532.1:109408-116990 GCF_000696425.1 Galeopterus variegatus | reverse complement strand
AATCCTGAATAATGACCTCACAGCATACTTCCCAATACAAAGAATGTTCTAGGCAGCTGTTTCCAGATTATTTATGTGCAATAATTTTACACCCACCAGACTTAGCGTGTTCTCAGTCTGACACCTCTCCCAGCAGTGCTCCATCATTAGCAGCACTGAAGTGTCTGCAGTGAATTCTTATAATTTTGTTACCTCGCACCCATTTTGAATATAAGTTGGACTTTCTCATACCAGAAGCAGGGCTCAGTAACTCTTGACACAGTTTCCAGTTCTCTGCCTCCTCCCAGTTCCTCAGTGTGGTCGATCCAAATATCCGCCTTAAACAACCACCTCCTGGTGACCACCTCCCCATGGGACAGCTGGGTACAACCTACTTGATGGGCCCTGCTGAGAGGCCATATCCTGCTTGCTTTAAACCCACAAATTAGAACTCCGCATGGGAAATCTGCTTGGATAAAGCCCTGGACCCCCAAAAAGGTTTTGTCCCATGGGTCCCCCTCTTCCTTTTACTCCCTGTCCACTGGTTGAGTGTGCATGTCCCAGACAGCGCCCCACTTCCTGCTGGCCCTGCAAGGCATGCTACCCTGTTCTCTTTGGGATCTGTAAGCAATAAAAACTGCTTCTGTTATTTCAGGTGTTCTGTTGAGCTGTCTCCTCTGTGTTTCACCAGACTGACACACACAAACCTAATTCTCTTCCTGGCCAGGGCTCTCCAAGAGAGTGGCTATCTTTGTGGGAATACACTGGACACTGGTCAGACAAGAGCCACAAGGAGTCTGCCAGCATAAACGACTTTCCTGCAAAAGGGACACCTGGCCATGGATCAGACACCTAGGCATCAGGTTGTCCACCAGGATAAAGAAGTATCCCACGAAAGTCACCCTGTAAACACTCATGATCACCCTGGAGCCCCATCAGGGCAGGGCTATAATTTATAGCCACTTTCCAGAAGGAGATCTCAAGACTGGATTAGATGAAAATACAACACATCTTTAACATGCTGATCAGTTCTGAGACCTCGTATCTCTGGGTGACAAGTGACAGCATTGTGTTCAGCTGCTAATGGCCTTTGCTGTCAGACACATTGGGTCGCAGGTGTCTGGAGAAGGACCATTTATCTTGGTGACCTCCCAGCTTGCCAGGAAGGAGACACTCAGCCCCGTCGCATGGCTATTTATTTCCTGTGGGTAAAGTGGAGAAAAGCAAGTATGGTCTTGGGTGACGTGTGACCCAAATTCAGGGCCCCGAGGGCAGGCGTCCTTCGTGGTAAGGGCTCTGTCAGGAGACTCCTCCGGCCATGACCTCCATTGCCCAGGCAGAGCCTGGTGTGCCGAGGACAGAGCACTGCGGGTGGAGGGGCCTGTAGGAGCAAGGGCGGCACACCTGCGTTTGTCCCCATGACACATGTGACGGGAAGAGGCTGCTGTTCAGTAGGAGAGGCATCTGAGTTCCAACAAGGGCAGGGCATTGCCCGAGGTCACACGACTTGCGGGTGACAGAGCTTGAACTCCAGCTCAAATGGGTTCAGGAAGGGCAGGCCGGACCCACACCTGTCAGACACGGCCAGGTAGTCAGAACCGAGCTGATCCTGGCTGCCTGTGGTGCCTCATAAAGACCCAGGATGTCTTTTTTCTCTCTTCCCTCTCCTCTTTCCCCCTCCTCCTGCCTCCCTTCCTTTCTTTCTTTCCTCCCAGAATCACCAGATGTTAGATTGGGAACAGCTGCTCACCTTCCCGAGTCTCCAGGGTGGAAGAGGGGCCCCCCGAGACCTCCAAGGCCGCCTCTTGCCATGACCCTGGACTGCAGGTGGAACTCCCATGCCCAGTCCATTCATTCCCTTGAGGGGCAGCTCTGCCTGCCTCAGAGAACCCCCTCCTCGAGGCCTTCTGGGGCCCAAACACGGCGGGCACACAGCTGGTCTGGGAGGCTTTTCCAGGGCTCGATTGGAAGCTCCCAGGTCCCCCAACCACCACTGCCTCCTCTACTGTGCAGGCAGCTCACCGATGCCCCCAGGTCCCCAGCTCTGTCTAACCCTCCACCCCACGCCTGCTCCCCTGTCTACCAGACCACAGGCCCAGCCATCCCCTCCTCTCCTCTCTCTCTTTCTCTCTGACCATCAGCAACCCTGGGACACACCAGTATTGATGAAAGCATGCAGGTTTGCCAGGTGCTGATTTCAGTACACGTGGAAATTAGCTTAGAGCCTGTGTTGTGGAGCACAAGAGCCAACCAGCACATTTTATCTTTTTGTTGCACAAATTCTTTCAGTAAATGTTGGATTTCCTGTTGTGTCAGACTGTGGACCTTTGTTTCAGGCTTTTTTCCATTTTGTTCCTTTTTTTGCGTGTTTGTTTTGGTCACTGTATATACTTCATTGTGGTGGGGTGGGGGGCGGGGGTCTTCTACCTGCTCATGTTTATAACCGTCTTCCTTCCTTCTCCGGAGAGCCTAGATCAGCATCGTCAGGGTCAGGGTGCCCCTCTAGCAATGGTGACTTTGCTGGGCTTGGTCGGGTTTGAATCAACCCCTTGGGTGTCCCCTGGTAGGATCAGGACTTTGCTGTGACAGAGACAAGGCAGCACCTGCTGACATATTTAGGACCCTGGTGAGCATCTGCCTTCAGGAGTAGACTTCAGCATGACGCCTAATGGCTGTTGTTTTTTTGTCTCTTTCTATTTTTCTTTTTTTACACCCCAGTGCCTGCTCTTTTATCAGCCACAGGCCCAAATCTTGCAGAATCTTTCCCCTGAGCCTGTGGACAAAGTCGCGGCTTCATTCAGAGACATGGGTAAGTCTGAGCCAAGACACACGACCAGGTGAAGGAGGGTCCCAGTCCTCCACGCCATCCCCTAAATGCCACTTAACTCTTGAAGCTGCTGATGTAGATTGGCTAGATTCGTAAGAGGAGCTCGGTTGGAGCATCAACGATGCAGCACAAAGCGACACAGCTCAAACGGGAGCCACCAGCAGGCAGCGGGGCCATCAGTGAGCCCAGCAAGAGGTGGTCATTGCTGGACATCTTGCCACTAGGACAGCTGTGGGGCTCAAATATGATCAGGCAGCCAAGGACACTGGGTTTCTCCTTGTGGTGATGACCATGTTCTGAAAGCGGTTATGCAGTGATGGCAACTCTGTGAATATACTAACACCCATCGGAGTGCACACTATAAATGGGTGAACTGTATGGCATGTGGGTTATAACGCAATAACACTGTTTAAATAAATAAATACAATGAAAATGGAAAAAAGAAAAGACAAGCATTAGTGAGCACTTCTGGGGTTGGGGTCGGGTGTTGGAGATTGTGGTAGGTGCTGGGGTCACGTCTGTGAGGCTGAGCATGTTAATGACCTTCCAGAACCCCAGTCCACTTATCCATGAAATGAAGGGAGTATCACCCCCACCCCCTACTTCTGCCAGAGTTAGGGTCTTTAGCACAGGCTGACACATAGAGAACATTAAAAAAAGTCACTATTTTCATTATCTGAGTGTTAATAAATTAAGAGTTTTCATGAGCCATTGCAAAAGTGGGTTTAGCTGGTCAGCAGAGTTCAAGGACTCCTTCTGAGCTGCAGGGAGGAAGGGCTGAGCAGACATCGGGAGGGGTCTGAAGGGCAGTGGCAGCTCCTGCTCATCCCACGTCCCACTTGAGGGCCAAGTGGGCATCTCAGAGGGCGGGTGGATGCCCTCCCCCAAACCAGCCACCCAGCACAGCCCGGCGCTGCGGAGACTTCCCAGAGTCCCCACCCCCGCCCCTACGGCTCCTTTAAGTGGGAAAAAGTGAGATCAGCCCAGAGACCCCTGCTGAGTCTGGACAAGCTGAAGGAAGTGGAAACTCGGCTCGAGACTTTCCATGCCTGCTCGATGAGTCACCAGACGACTTCTCAACTCTGAGCCGTGGTGCTGGGGGTCACAGGGTTCCTGCCGCTGACAAGGAAGCTGGGTGCCCTCACCCCGTCCTGGCCTTGGCACATTGCAGACAGGAAGAGGCAGCCCCCAGAACCCCCAGACACGCTCTACAACTGTTGCCACTGCCAGTGGGTGGGTTTTACTTTCTTGACTCAAAGTTCCTCAGACCACAGAGATCTTGTTATGCAGAAAACTGCACAGTATCAGCAACGAGACAGCTCGAGAGTGGAAATTCTTTCCAATGGCATTTAATAACAGACCGTGGATGACAGTCTGGGGAGGAATCTTGGGTTGTTTAGTATCCTCACAATAGCTTCCATGTGTGGTGTGTTTTGGCTGCCTGAAAAGGTCTCTAAAACCTCCCTAAGAGGATACCCCAGAGTTTGTCCCACAGGCAGGGCACTGGGGGCTTGGTGAACCCTTACCTTGAGAGGCGAAGTCCACCAGAGCCGGGTCTTCACTTTGCGCTGGTCATCTGGTCCCCTCGGACCCGCGGACATGCCCAAAGTTGAGTCATGAATTAAAAAGACCTCCGTGGGCAGAGGGGCTTTCAAAGCCCACTGCTGAGTGGGAAAGAAAGGATGCACTGCGTCATTTTTGTAAGTAAAATCTTATGTACCAAAAACAGTCACATGAATTCTGCAAGAAAACATACAAACTAGAAGGTACATCAGACAGGTAGAATGGCTGCTCACGGGGAAAGGTGGAGTGAAGAGCCGGGTCAGGTGTAAAAGGGAGTCAACCGAGACAGCAGACCAGGGAGTCTGCGTGCACCAGCGAGGACGCTTGCCCAGGAGCTGCAGAGTAGGGTTGATTCAAACTTCTGCACTGGAGGGCCAGAGGGAGCAGAGAAAGGAAGGGTGAAAGTAACGGGGGCAAGAAAAGGGATGAGGGTGGGGGTGCAGAGAAAGGGAGGGAAAAAAGAAAATAAATGTTTGGGAGCCAGATAAAGCCAGACCGGGGTGTCTCGGGAGTATCCATTTCCTCTCATAATAGGCTCCTCCCCTAACAGCAAACAAAAACCAAAAAAGGAGGAAAAAACATGATAATAGTTTAGGGATGGAGACAAAGAAGTGAGCAGAGACATCCAGAATCATCTGAAAATGACCAGGAAGCCTGGGACAGAGGGACTTCAGCTGCCCTCTGTGAGCCCAGGACAGAACTAGAGTCAGGAAACAGGTCCTGAATCTGTGTCACCTAACCCAGGAGGAGGACCCCCAGACACCCACATTGACACCTTCAATGGGAGATAACCCCTTTTTAAGGAGCCATAAAACCTATTTTTTAAATTGAGCATATGTCAAATCAAAAGAAAACTTTACTGAACTCCAAAATGAGGAAAACATAGATTATATTCTTGAGCCCAAATCAACAAAATGAGAAAAATAATAGCAATTATAGGAAGAGAAAACCTAACATCCTGAAAAACACACAACAGACAAAATCTCTCTTGATCAATTCTTGGGTCAAATGAGACATCAGAGTCTGAATTTCAGAATAACAAAAAAAATGGCAGTTATGAAATATGACCCATCAGAACCTGAATGATATAACTAAAATGGTGCTCAGAAGAGAATTCATGGAGGTAACATTTATGTTAGTAACAATCAAATACAAAAATAAAAAATAATTATCCATTCAACTTAAGAAATCAGATTAAAAAAAATAAAAAGAATAAATGCTAGAACTGGAAGAAAGAAAATAAAAATGGTAAAAGCATGTGACTGAAAATTAGGAGAATAAAGAAACACACTTAAGTGGTAAGTCTTTTAAAAAGTTGTCATATGAATAAGCCTCTGTCTACCCTAATTCAAGAAATATAGGAAGAGAAATATCATGTACATACATGAAATCACTTGTACACAAGTTAAAAGAAGTGAGAAATAATTACAACATAGAAGCAAATACATTACAAGGGAATATTTGCAAATTCTATGCAAATACTTTAAATCCTAAATAACATGGGTGATTATCTTAGGGAAATATAAATTACCCAAAGTGACCCAAATGAGACAGAAATTTAGGCAAAATATTAACTGCAGAAGACATTGAGAAAGCTATTTAAAAAGCACCCAGAACTAGGGTCAGGAAATAGGGAGAACCAACCTCCCAAATGCCAGGCCTGGATAAATCATGAATTCACTAATTCAAAACAGTACATTGATCTTTGTGATATGATCAAAATTTGCTATTCCTGAGTATAAAGAAAGAAAACCCTAAGTTATTTTTTTTATAATTCCAGCACAACTCTTCTACCAAAACATTGAATATGTACATATATACACACAAAATGAAACATAACAGATATTTTAGTAAAGTAATCACATATTACTTTGGGTGACACACTAAGACATACATACATGCATTAAAGACTAAAACTCCCAACCTAAATGGTTTTCAAAGCACTTCAAAAATAAAAAAGTTCAATAGTAGTAAATCAATCAATATAATTCAGCAAAATAATAAACATTAAAACAATGACTGCAATAAGGAGGGAAGGGTGGCCAGAGTCAGCCTCAGGAACAACCACTCGTGACATAAAAAAGTTCAATAGTAGTAAATCAATCAATATAATTCAGCAAAATAATAAACATTAAAAACAATGACTGCAATAAGGAGGGAAGGGTGGCCAGAGTCAGCCTCAGGAACAACCACTCGTGATGGAATCGTGGACACCATCACTCCCTCTTGTCCCTGGACGCACCACTGGTGTCCCTGAAAATGAATCCTAAGCTGTCTCTGACTTTGTGCCACCACTCATGGCCCAAGGATAGGCTGGAGGATCTTCTGGCTGAGTTCAGGCCGCCTGTCCACTTTGGGGGCCAGGACCTAGAGAGGTGACATCTAGTCCCTTGGGTTCCCGAGGAGGGGGTGGACCCCAACACCCAGCACGACTCACACAGTGGGGGATCTCCCCAGATGGGAGGCGAGGCAGGAGGCAAGGAAGCCAGAACAGTGGCACACTTCCTCGTCAGGCACGCAGGGGAGCCATGATCATCGAGAATACCTGTGCAGGTATGTAACCACAAGGCTCCCTTGTCAACCACTGACCAGCGTAATCACACCTACTGAAGAAGTTTCTCAAGTCCCGAAGGAGGAACAGTTCACTGTTAGTATCCCTGGCTCCTAATTTTGTGCATAATTCTTCCCATTCCTTGACCCTACACAAAAAGAACAGAAGAGAAAAGAAAAGAAAAGACAGGTCACTGTAAATAATGCTGTGTTCATAATAGACATGTATAGCCCCCCTATCCCGAAAGCTGAGTGGTCAAGGTTATTATGATTCTTCTCAAGGCTGAGTTGTACCAATGTCACTTTAGAAAGATGCCACTTTCCTAAGGAACTGAGTTCCCATCGATGGAAGTGCTCAGCATCTACCTGTATCCTAAACCTTCACTGGGGTCTGTCTCCTCTTCTGGAATCTGAGCGGGCCTTGTGCTCCCAGGACAAACAGAAACCAGTGGAGGTGGACGGGTAGGAAAAGATGGAGCAGCTCCTACTGGTCTCGGTTGGAGCATTTGCTCTGGGAACCTTCAGTCCACATAAGAAGTCCAGCTACCCTGAGGCTGCCCTATGGAGAGGACACAGAGGGATGCCTGGGGTCCCAGCCCCATGGTCTGTGTCTTCCCAGCGCAGACACCATGCATGGGTGGGAAGGAGGCTTCAGATGACCTG
>NW_007728532.1:97098-108246 GCF_000696425.1 Galeopterus variegatus | reverse complement strand
AAGTCAAGGGTTAAGATCCCCTTACCGGTCATCTTTAAAAAAAAAAAAAAAGAAAACAGGAAAATAAATAGGAAAAAAATCTCATTTACTATAGCAGAAAAATACATAAAACCTTGGGAAGGTGGAGGATTTAATGAGAAAGGTACAGTCGTGTGAAGGAAATGGCTAAACTTCTGAGAAACATTTAAAAAAAAACAATAGAGACATTGATTTTAGACAAGAAAACTCAACATTGTAGAGTCATGAAGACTGGATTTTTTTTCACTGAACATACATATTTCTATACATGGAAAAGGACTGTAAAGTTATTTTTAATGTGTTATTATTATTATTATTTCATTATTACTATTATGGGAGACAAAATCTTATAGCAAATGGTTTCAGGGTAGATCCTGGAGCTAGACCACAAGGATTAGAATCCTTGCATCACCACTTCCTAACTGGGTGGTTCTGATTCATTCAACACCTCCGTGTCTCAGTTTCCTCATCTGGAAAAGTACACAATACTGGCAACTCCCTCATTGCATATGGAGAGGATCACAGGGGGTTAAGAGCCCTGCCTGGCTCTAGAGAGGCCTCAGCTCCTACCTCACTATCAGGTGTGGCCCACCTGGTCCTCTGGTGGGTACGGCGGCAGGTGCAGGGTGGGCACAGTCTCTGGTAGCTGTGGTTCAGCCAGGCCATGCTGCGCAGGGGAGGGGGTTCCTGACTTGGAGACCTGCATCCTGGGCATTACAGTGGCTTTGTACTAGTTTATAATGTGACTTCGGGCAGCTGGCTCTATTGTCCGAGCCTGGGAGGAGCCCCTGGGAGATGAAGGCTGGCGCATGGCCCAGTCATACAGGGTCACTCATGCAGTGTATGAGAGGGTGGCTTGACAGAGCAGTGCAGGAGACAAAAGAGGGGTGGTCCACATGTTCAGGGTGTCCTTCAGGTGAATGAGCTGCCTTTTCCCAAAGGCAGTGATGGTGCCGGCTTTCACATCCTTTGTTCTCACTGTCAGCACTGAGAGAATCTGTCACCAAACCTTAGAACGGGCAACTTGGGCACTGACAGGTTGGCCCAGTGCAGATCACAGCCTCATCCCTGGAGCTCAGCAGGCCTTCCTTCCTAGCCCCACGCCTGAAATATGATCCTCCCGTTGCCTGCCCCTCGAGCTCCAAGGTCAAAGTTAAGGTCAGCCTGTAGAGAGTGGACTCGGGGTTTGATGGTGAACCTTCCTCCACAGCCTACTAACTGGCCACAGTGGAAATGGATGCAGGGGTGAGTGCTGCTGCGACCATGTGCACATGCCCCAGATGGTCAGGATTTTCCAAGGGAGCCACTGGAAATGGCAGACTTTACCTTCCTCCACAGCCTACTAACTGGCCACAGTGGAAATGGATGCAGGGGTGAGTGCTGCTGTGACCATGTGCACACGCCCCAGATGGTCAGGATTTTCCAAGGGAGCCACTGGAAACGGCAGACATCACTCCCGGAGAAATCCCTCCGATTTGGAGTTCTTCTCGCCTTGCATAAAATGAGGAAAATGGAAGGTTTCAAGAACACTGATTAGAAGAGAGTTCTGCAAGACTGATCGTGACAGGAACATTCCCATGTAATTAGGCAGCTCTATCTTCCGGCCTGATGTGATCATTCGTGCAGAGCTGCCCTTAATATTAATACCAGCAGTGCCAGAGCTGGGAGGCCCCGCAGTGTCTCTGATGTCTGCTTCTCTGGCTCCTCCACCCTGCACTGGTCTGCACCTTGCTGGGTGGGCTGTCGTCCTAGGGTGGGCTTCAAAGAGGCCCTGCTCCCCTGGGGGTTCCTGGCCAACTGTGTTGGTTAGTCCTCTTCTGGAAACACTGCAGTAAATGGGGCACCATTCAGTGGGGCATCAGGATAAAATGTAGTCTGTAGAGTCTCCTCGGCCTCTCACTTTGCAGTCGTGAAAACTGAGGCCCAGAGTGAGAAAGGGGCTGTCGAAGGTCACGTAGAAGCTGCATGCAGGGCCAGGGCTGCAGCCTTTTTCTCTTCATGCACTTGGTTTTTGAAGCATACAGCACACACAGAGAGACGTGCAGGTATTATAAGTGTAGAGCTTTACAAACTGAAAACACTGGTGTGATCCACACTCTGATCAAGAAATCAAAAGTTTCAAGCACCATGGAAGGCCCTAAATGCCTCGTCTCATCGCCACTTCGCGAATAATAACCACTATCCTCACTTCTGACTTCTGACATCATGGCCCGTTTTTAATGGAAGCATACAGATGCATTCTTTTGTGTCTGTCTTTTCTCAGTTAATAGTGTTTGTGAGATTCATTTATCATCGTTCTTTGTTCCCATTGTTGTACTAGATCGTATGATCCCACCACAATTGGTTTATCCACTCTACTGTTGATTTGATGGGCATTTGGGTTGTTCCCCCTTTGGGGGCTGTCATGAACAGCAGCACTCTGAGCATTGCACACGCCTTTTGGTGAATATATGTATGGATTTTTCCTGGTTACATACCTAGGAATGGAATTTCTGGGTCTTAGGGTAGGAATATGTTCAGCTTTAAAAGAAATGAGGAAACAGTTTCCCAAAATGGCTCTACAAATTTTTAATTTACATCCAGTCTCACCAATAATAGTATCAGAGTTCCAGTTGCTCTACATCCTTGCCAATACTTGGTATTGCCAAATGTTTGGATTTTAGTCATTCTGTTCATTGTGTATTGGTATTACCTTATAGTGTTAATTTTCGTTTTTCTGATTAATAACTACCTGATTCAAAGCAAATGCTTAGCTTAATTAATGATGAAATTTCTAATGTTCTAATATATGACCTTCAATCCTGATTCAAAGCAAATGCTTAGCTTAATTAATGATGAAATTTCTAATGTTCTAATATATGACCTTCAATAAGGTTACAAATTTCCCTCTTGTTACAGCCTTACCTGCATCCTACCCATATCCCTGAGTGCTAGGCTCTGGCCTGGCTCTGCCTGGAGGAGATGCTCTGGGTGGTTGGGAGGCCCCTGTCCAGTGGAGCCTGGTTCTTGGATCTGGCAAGGACAAATGTCCATCTCGGGGTCCAGCACATGTTGTAAGAGACTCAGGTGTCCATTCAGTCAGGAGGTGCAAGGGTTCCTCACCCAGCCCTAGCTCCCATGAGAGTCCAGGGATCCTACCAAACTGCCACCATCAGGGGACTGATGGAATGGGGTCTGAGGAAGGGAAACAATCTTGTTTTGAGGATCACAGGGTCCACCCTGTTCATGCTCCCAGACTGGGAGCACGTGAGCTGCCGAAGTGTTGGGTTCCAGCTCTGCTCCTCAACTAATCAACCCTCCCTATATGTGTCAATCCACCTTTGGCTACTGAAACACAGTAACAGCCAACTCCCTTCTCTCTTGGGAACAGGATTGATCAGATCCTAATAATAGGCCACAATACATAAGGACAGGCACCTGGATGGGCCATCGTGGGCCATACCATTGGGCATTCACATGAGTCCTCCCAGCCTGGTTTGCGGGATATGCAGATGCTGACCCTGGGCCCTGTTCACTCTCTGTCCTTCAGAAAGTGGCCAGCCAAAGGGTGGCTGGTGACACAGCTCTAGCCCAGGAGGCCCTGCACTGAGTGGCCCCTGCAGAGTGTTCTTGCACAGGGTCACCTAATGCCACATCTGGTGTCAGGTGGGGAGAGTTCATTGGAGTTGTTTCCTGGGCACACCCAGAGTCAGAGGGGACTTGAGGTGAAGCCATCCTTCACTGACCATGCTGGAATCTGTGGCTATATCACAGGTGAGAAAGGCCTATGTGGAGGATGCCATGGGTGGGGGGCCCCACCATGAGGTGGAGAAGGGACCTTTATTGATGTCTCTAAGAAATCAGAGGAAGTACATCCTGCTCAGCCAGCCCTTGGGGCAGGCAGGTGCCATCTCGGCAAGTCTTTGCTGGTGTTGGTGACTCTCCTCACCTGTAATGAGGGGTTTGTATGTGTGTGATGGCTCCAAGCCAAGACACACACCCCAAAGGGCCTTGTCTGGCCCTTTGGTGTGTTGATCCCTCAGGCTTGATCTTTGGAGACATTGTCTGGCTTTGTCCAGAGTGGACAGAGGAGAGGCCACCTCTGGCCACAGCTCCAGTGACTATGAGCATTGAAAGGTATGTCCAGAGGAGAGATCCACATGGGAGGCCTCTCTGCCAAAGGATCTGTGACCATCCCGCCTCTACTGAAAGCCATCAGTTAAAGCCTGGGAGCAGAGCAAGAGCCGAGCCTCTGCCCCCCCAAGTCATCTGTGCAGGGCCCCGTCCTCCCACACCCTTGTGTGTCCACCAGGACCAGGAGGGCCATCGTGACCTTGAGCCTCACGAGGGTGTTGTTCTTGGTGGAAGCTCAGCCTACATGGAAGCTCAGTGGTCAGGGCTCACATCCCTTCTAATGACTGTTAAATAATGGGGGGCCGACTTTTAAATTTAAGCACCAAATTCCATTAACATGCCACAAGATGTTATGGAATTGCTTTGTTTCCAAAAGCGTCTAGAGTGATATTCCATTTTAGGAGTGCTCTGTGAAGCAGACCCTCAGGGCCCACGCAACTCTGCTTTCCTCCCCTTCTAGTATGTGTGAGGCAGGGGTCAGGGGTGGCCCCCGGGGATGTGCTGGCTCAGAGGCAGGGTTGGCCCCGCGTGTGAGGCGGGGGTCAGGGGTGGCCCCCGGGGATGTGCTGGCTCAGAGGCAGGGTTGGCCCGGTGTGAGGTGTGGGAGGCACTCACTCTCAGGCTGTGCAAATGCCAGGTCAGAGCCTGTCTTTANTGGAAGCTCAGTGGTCAGGGCTCACATCCCTTCTAATGACTGTTAAATAATGGGGGGCCGACTTTTAAATTTAAGCACCAAATTCCATTAACATGCCACAAGATGTTATGGAATTGCTTTGTTTCCAAAAGCGTCTAGAGTGATATTCCATTTTAGGAGTGCTCTGTGAAGCAGACCCTCAGGGCCCACGCAACTCTGCTTTCCTCCCCTTCTAGTATGTGTGAGGCAGGGGTCAGGGGTGGCCCCCGGGGATGTGCTGGCTCAGAGGCAGGGTTGGCCCCGCGTGAGGTGTGGGAGGCACTCACTCTCAGGCTGTGCAAATGCCAGGTCAGAGCCTGTCTTTACTGAAAATGTTGATAATTTATTCATCATGGATATTTTTAATTAATTTGATGTTCAAGAATGTTACATTAAAATATAATTTATCTTGCCTTCCTCACTCCTGGGAATGGGGCAGATGACATGAGAGCTGGAGAAGGAGAGAAGAGGTGCGCTCTCGGGGTGTTCCCTGGACTTCCTGCCCTAACAGAGGCAGCCCACTGTCTACCTGCTTCCACCATCAGAACAGAGTCATGCCTGCTTCCACCATCAGAACAAAGACCTATCTTTAAAAGCAGCTGAGGGTATTGAGTGTTTCCCATGTTCTAGCCACTGTTTCAGGTGTTCCTACGTGTTTTACTTGCTAAAGTCTCATAATAGGTGTGTGACTGTTATTATGTCCACTTTAGAGATGAGGACACTGAGGTGTGGAGGGGGTAAGAGACTGCAGGTTTTGAACCTGGCAGCCTGATGCCAGGCCCATGGGCTGCCCAGACACGGCCCCATTGCTCGGGACTGTGGAAAATGGCCCATATATGTGGTAGGGTTACTTCTCTTGCACCTGGAATCCCTCGTTCTGTGCTCCAGCCCAAACCCAGAGCCCCTGAGGAGAAGAAGCCCAGCTCCTGGAGAATGGGTTGATTCCTGGCAAATTAGGTTTCAGTTATAATCTTCATCAAGAGACCCCAGTGTCAGAGCAGAAGGGAGTTTGACAGCCACCATCTTGTTGCAGATTCTCCAGTTCTTGCTAATGATGGGTTGCAGTAGGCATGCCCAAGACATGCAGGGCTGGAGACACAGATGCTAGTCAGGGTGTACGCAAGCCCTGGTTAGGGCCAGTGACAGAGACCTGTCTATGCACCTGTCAGCATCACCCTGAACTGGCCATTACATTGGGCCTGACTCGGCTGACAGTTGGCTGTGCCTGGAACTCCCCTCCCAGACAGAATGAATGTGGAGGGGGACGCCCCGAGGCCAGCGAGGCCACCCTCTTGCAAGGGCCTCCTTCCACAGGGTGACTGGTCTATTTTGAGGACAGGACAGTGGGAGGTGAGGAGCTTGGGGGAAGGTGACTGTGCTCCTCTGGCCCCTTGGGGGTGCTGCCTGCAGATCACGCAGGTGTTGAGGGTGGGTGTTGAGGGCAGGGGATCCCAGCCTGGGGTCAGCCCAGCTGCCTCTGAGGCTGCATGGGAGCCATACCTGGACACTTCACTTCATACTCTGGCCCTGGAAGTCTGCCAAACTTGGGTGGCTGTGGGGATCCACAAGGCTACTGGCTGTTGAATTTGAGCTAATACTGGGGCTGGGCTCCTAAGAGAAGGCCCAGACTCAGTAACGTCAGAAAATGTTGCAAAGGGCCTGCCAGGGTGTCTTGTTCATCTTCCTTCCCGAGTCTTCTTTCCTAAATATTTTTGTAATCCCTCTCCTTTCTTTGCATGCCTCTCTTTCATACAAAGTCTCCCTGCTTTCCTAAACGTCCCGGTCTTCCAGATTTTTTTGTGCATTTTTAAATAGTTACAATATTTTTGCATATGCTATTCTGGAAACTTGTCTCCATGAACACTATAACTTGTGCATATTCCATCATTATTAAATATTCTTCCATTTGACCACACTTCCAGTGTGACTCTCAATAACAAAATGATATTTCACCATATGATTGCATTGTGATATATTCTGTTATTGTTAGGGTACTTATGCAGTTTCTAATGTTTTATTATAATGAATTAAGCATCCTTGTGCATAGGGCTTGGGCAGGGGCTCTAATTATTTTCCTAGGATAGATTCCTAAAGCAGAATTGCTGGGCCAAAGGTTGTGTGTGTGTTACTGAGCAAGGGCTCACTGCCCAACATGCATAGAAGCCAATACTATGGCACTGGTTTTTGAGAAAATAAAAGGCTTTATTGCGAGGTTGACTGGCAAGTAGACAGAAGGCAAGGCTCAAATCTGTCTCCTTGATCTAGGGTCTGGACATGTCTTAAGGATATGTTTTCAGGGACCAAGGGAAAGAAGGAGGAAATCTTGAGGTGGTGGAGTTTGATTGGCTTACTTTAAATTTGTTCCTATTTGGTATGTGAAGTGGTAAGCACCAATTCTTCCTTGTTGTGGGATCTCTTGCTTCAGAATTGGCTCCAGTGGTTAAGTTTCCAGCCTTTTGGCTCTGCTGGTGGGGAATTTATTCCTGCAGTGTTTAAGGTCATGTCCTTCCTTCTTTGTGCATGCTCATGGAAAACAACATGCTGGAACAAAGAGATGAGGCCCTTTTAAACCAGTTGTGAGATTTCAACTCCCCCTTTTTGTTGTACATTCCTCAATCTTGAGGGATGGGATGATGACTGCTCCAGCTTCTTCCTGCTGGTAAGGAGCATAGATCAGGGTTGGAGGAATGGGATTGTTTTGCACTTAATTATAAATATTTGTGTGTTCCGGGCTGAGTGTCTAGCTGTTGGACAATCATTACATTAGCAAGAGAAGCTGATTTGCAGATACAAGACAAGCAACAAGTACAGAGTTTTACTAAGAAAAAGAGAAATCCTGATATATATATACATGATTCCCAGCTTAAGCAGGCCCTCAAAGATAGATCTTACTTCTGATGGAATCCACGAAAACATGTTTCTGATAGATTAAATCTGGGTTTCTCAGGGGACACTTGCTGGAGCCATGTGGCTTGTTGCCTGATTTTGTCTAGAAAGGTTTCAACCTCTGACGAGGTGTTTGTATAAATATGTCATGACATGTTTGCCATGGCACATACTTCTCTCAGTTTGTCTAAGGTATAGTCCAGAGCAATTCTATTATCCAGCACTACTTTTGCTAGAGAATCAAGTTCTTTCTGTTGGGCAGCTATGGCTAGTGTGTTTTCAAAGGCAATTATCCCTAGAGTAAGAGAAACATTTCTAATCATGTATTCACAGGCTGCTACATCCTACCAAGGTAACAGGGTTTGTCCAAAGAAATATTTAACAGAGTTTGGCTGGTCACCAGGCAAATACTTATCCAAGCATCTCCCAGATTGAGTCTCCATCCAGTATGGCTTGGTGCCTGTGGCTTTTCCAGGCTGGCATTGCACATTGCCAGTGGCCCTAACAGTTCTGGGGTCCTGGTGGCAGGCCCTCTCCCTTGGCTCTACTAGACATTTCCCTGGTGGGGGCTCTCACCCCACATTTCTGCTTGGCATTGCTCTAGTAGATGGCTTCTGTGGTGGCTCTGCCCCTGCAGCAGATCTTTGCCTGGGCCCCCAGGCTTTTCCATACATCCTCTGAAATCTGGGTGGACACTGCCAAGGCTCCACTGCTCTCATGTTCTGCTGGCCTGCAGACTTAACATGATGTGGACACCACCAGGGTTTCTGGATTGTGCTCTCCAGAGCTGCTGTGTGAACTACACTTGGGGCTGCTTGAAGCAGGGCTGCTCCAGCCAGAGTGGCTGAGATGCAGGGAGCAGGTTCCTGAGGGCAGCGGCATCCTGGGTGGTCCCCCAGAACAACTCGGGCCTTCTAGGCCTCTGGGTCTGTGATGGGAGCAGCACCCTTCCAGACTTCTGAAATGCCTTCACAGCCTTTCTCCCACTGTCTTGGCTATTAGTACCTGGCTGCCTCAGAGCCATGCTAATGTCTTTAGCAATCAGTCTGTCTGATGCACCCTTACATTTCCCTCCTGGAAGGGCTCTCTCATTCTTTACCACAAGGCCAGGCTGCAAATTTTCCAAATCTTTACTCTTTGCTTCCCTTTTAATTATAAATTCTGGTTTTATGTCATGCCTTTGCCACCATAACTGAGCTTAGGCAGTTACAAGTACCCATGCAGCTGTCTGAAGTCTTTGCTGCTTGGAAATTTCTTCTGCCAAACATTCTGGCTCACAGCTCTTAATTCCCACCTTCCACGAAGTCCTAGGGCAGAGACACGATGCAGCCAAGTTCCTTGCTATGGTGTAGCAAGGGTGATCTTTTGTCCAATTCCCAATAAGTTCCTCATTTCTATTTGAGACCTCATCATCAGCATGGCCCTTATTTATTTATTATTATTTTAAAAATTTATTTTATTTATTGATTCAAAATTGATTATACAAATTTTGGGGGTTGAACATTGAGATATGTTGATCAAATCAATATTACTAGTATATATATTGTTACAAATCGTAATTATTCTTCATGCCCCTTGACCAACCTTTCCCCCTCCCCCATTCTCTCCCTCTCCCCCCTCTAATTGCCCGAAATTTCTTCTCTCCTTCTGAAAGAATAATGGTTACTCTGTTAACTTGTTGTCTAGATGATCTGTCCAATGCTGAGAGATGTGATCAGGTCCCCCAATATTATCATAGAGCAGATGCTTCTTCTGTCACTCTGAAATGGGTTTTGTGGAAAGAGACATCCTCTTCTTTTCTTTGTCTCTACTGGTAACTCTTCTTCTGTGAATGCACTCCAGTGGTTGGCAGACTATCTGCGTGGTGGCTGTGGCATCTAGCCACTTTTGCAGCAGCCATGGTTACTGTGGTGGCTGTGGTTGGCTACCCACGTGGAGGTGCTATTTTTGGCATGCTCCTTGGTGCTGGCGGTATGCCTGGTTGTGGGGTGTGTTTGGTCCCCTTCTCCATGCCTCTGGTCCCTGGGCAAGTGCCATGTGCCTGGTTGTGGGAGAGGGATCCAGTCCCCTTCTCATGTCCCAGGCCCCTGGGTGGGAGCCAAGGCACTGGCTTGGTGTGCCTGGTTGTGGGAGAGAGGTCTGGTCCCCTTCTTCTTTCTTGCCTTGGATCTCTGGGCAGGCCCTGAGGTGCTGGTGTGGTGTGCCTGGTTGTGGGAGGGGGATACAGTCCCCTTCTCCATGCTTCAGGTCCCCAGGCTGGCCCCGAGGCACTGGCGCAATTTGCCTGGAAGTGGGAGTGAGGTCTGGTCCCCAGATCCAAGCCTCCAGTTCCCAGGCAGGCCCCAAGGTGCTGGTGGTGTGCCTGGGCTGGAAATAAATTTTTGTCCTTTGCTTCTAACACGGGGAAACTACCTGTGGGAACCAGTACTTGAGCTGTGTGGTTGTTTAAATTGCTACTTTGCTGCTGTTTCCCTAGGACAGGCTTTTTGTGCAGATCAGGGTTTAATGGTTGACCTTATACGTACTTCCAGCTCTCCAGAGACCCAGTGGATCTGTGTTCTGTGGAATCTCTGATCTGGGTCTGAGATTTTCATCAAACTGCACCCCATGCAATTCTGCATTCCTGACCAGTCTCCTCTGAGTGGTCCTGTGCTGATTGGGGGTGGATCGGCTGTCCTTGCTGTGTCCCAGTGTTCCCCTAGTGGGCCCATCTCCCCAACCACCCGTGCTCCAAACACTTCCCATGGGACAAGCCCTGCGCTGGTCCCTTGTGATGACTCACCGGCCTCTGAATGGCTCCCCTTTTTTCAGTTGTTGTGGCTCCTCACTCCTGTGTGGGTCCACGTGAAACCTATTAGTGGTCTTGCTGTCTTGGGGGCCGCCAAGGCCCTCTTCTCTCTTGCTGCCTCCAAGTAACGCCATCTGAAGGGCACAGCTGTGGCTCCTGCCTGCTCCTGCTCCATGCGCTTATCAGCTTGAGCCTTAAAGCAGCTGCGGCCCAAAATGCTCAGAGCAGCTTTTTCTTTCTCTCATCGTAGTTTCTGCTGCCTTCATGAACTCCGTAGGTCTCTCCTCCTCTTCCCCTGAGCTCCAGTGGCCCTGGCTTGGCTGATGTTACATTTTTATAGTTGTAAATCTGGTTGATTTGTGGGAGAGAGTGACGCTGTGGACCGTCTATTCCGCCATCTTGATTTGATTTCCCCCCAGCATGGCCTTTATTATCAGCATTCTTTTTTTTTTAAAGATGACTGGTAAAGGGATCTTAACCCTTGACTTGGTGTTGTCAGCACCACGCTCTCCCAAGTGAGCCACGGGCCGGCCCTTACTATCAGCATTCTAGTCACAACCATTTCACCAATCTCTAAAATGTTCCCCTCATCTTTTTGTCTTCTTCTAAGTCCTCCAAACTCCTCCAGCCTTTGCCCATTACCCAGTTCCAAAGGCACTTCCACATTTTC
>NW_007728532.1:91891-96952 GCF_000696425.1 Galeopterus variegatus | reverse complement strand
GGCAAGCAGGAGAGCACACCGGGAGCCTAGGCAGGACCTGACAGCAGCAGCCCCCTCCACCTGGAAGCAGGCAAGCAGGAGAGCACACCAGGAGCCTAGGCAGGACCTGACAGCAGCAGCCCCCTCCACCCGGAAACAGGCAAGGAGCATGACAAAAACACCACTTCCACATGGGTGGCCCACCACAGCTACCATCACAGCCACAGCTGTCACAAAAGTGGCTTGACACTATAGCAGTAGCCACAGCCACTGTGTGGGCACCCTGCAAGGCACTTGACTGCATTCACACAAGGAGAGTCGCCAGTGGAGACTGGAAAAAGAAGAGGACGTTTCTCTCCTCAAATCTCTCTCCAAAATAATAGAAGAAGCACCTGCTCTACCAGATGACCAGACATCGATGTAGAGATACTAGAAATATGAAAATCCAAGACAATATGACACCACTAAAAGAATACAGTAATTCTCAAATGCCAGACCATATACAGCAGGATACTCTTGAAATGACTGAAAAGGAATTCCAAGTAACAATCTTAAGGAAACTCACTGAGATAGGAGAAGACTCAGTTAGACAACGTAATGAAATTAGAGAAAAAATCCAGTATATGAAGGAGGAAATTTACAAAGAGATTAATACCTTAAAAAAGAATGTAGCAGAAATCATGCAACTGAAAGATTCACTCAATGACATTAAAAAACACAACTGTGAGCTTAAGCAGCAGGCTATACCAAGCATAAGAAAGAATTTATGATCTTGAAGACAGTATTTTCAAAATAACCCTGGTGGACAAAAAGAGGAAAAAAGAATTTTAAAAAATGAAGAAAATCTAAGAGAGCTCACAGACAACCTTAAGCACACAAACATTTGAATCATGGGTGCTCCAGAAGGAGAGGAGAAAGGAAAAAGCATGGAAAACCTATTCAATGAAATAACAATGAAAAACTTCCCAGGTATAGGGAGAGACATGGACCTTCAGATCCAGGAGGCTCAAAGATCCCCAAACAGATTCAACTGCAAAAGATCCTCTCCAAGGCACATTACAAACTGGCGAAGCTCAAAGACAAAGAGAAAATCTTAAAAGAAGCAAGAGAGAAGAGTCAAGTCACCAATAAGGGAGACCCTATCAGACTAACAGCAGACTTCTCAACAGGAACTCTATAGGCGAGAAGAAAATGGGATGATATATTCAAAATACTAGAAGAAAAAAACTGCCAGCCAAGAATACTACAGCCAGCAAGGCTATTCTTCAGAAATGAGGGAAAAATAGTATATTTTCCAGACAAACAAAAACTTGAGGAGTTCACCACCACATGACTAGCCCTACAAAAAATCCTCAAGGGAGTCCTGCATCAGGAAACCAAAAAACGATAATCACTCATCTTACCAGCTATAGTTCTGTTCAAACTTTTTGGTTTTTCTTTCTTTTTTTTTTCATAATTCAGTCTTGGCTGGTGGCATGTTTCTAGGAATTTATTCATTTCATCTAGGTGATCTAATCAACTAACAATTATTCATAGTACTCTCTTATAACCCTTTTGATTTCTGTAAATTTGGTTGTAATGAACCCTTTTTCATTTCTGATTTTAGTTATTTGACTCTTTTCTCTTTTTTCATAGTCCATCTAGGTAAAGGTTTGTCAATTTTGAGGATCTCAGTGAAGTATCAACTTTTGGTTTCATTGATTTTCTCTATTTTTTTCTATTTTCTATTTCTTTTATCTAATCTCAAATTTTTATTATTTACTCCCTCTGCTAGGTCTGGGCTTAGTTTGCCCTTCATTTCTAATTTCCCAAGGTGGAAAGATGATTGTTGATCTGAGAACTTTCTTTTTTATTAATGTGTGCACTTATATTAAATGAATTTCCCTTTTACCAAAAAAAAAAAATTATAAAAAATATTTTTTCAGTCATTTTTTTGGGAGGTATATCTGGAGTTCAAATATTTCTTATTACTTTTTAGTGCAGCTTTTCACCCTGCTTTTTCACTTTATATTATATCTTGAAAATTTTTCTTAAATACTCTTCAAAATCATGATTTTNGTCTATTTTTGTATTGCTATAACAGAGTACCTGGAGACTGGGTAATTTATAAAGAACAGAGTTATATTTGGCTTATGATTCTGGGACAGCTGCATCTGGCATGGGCCTCAGGCTGCTTCTTCTCATGGTGGAAAGTGGCAGGCAGCCGGCAGGTGCAAGCAGATCACATGGTGAGAGGAAGCAAGAGAGAGAGAGTGAGAGAGGAGGTTCCAAGCTCCTTTTGAACAACCAGTTCTTGTGGGAACTAATACAGCGAGAACTCACTCATGATCCCTGTCTCCAGGTGAGCATTAATCCATTCATGTGGGATCCACCTCCATGACTCAAACAGCTCCCAACACTGCCACATTGGGGATCAGATTTCCACATGAGTTTTGGTGGGGGACAAACACATCCAAACTCTATCAACATTCTTTAGTTTTACATTTGGGTTATCCAACAGTATAGACTGGTATTTACCTAATCTCCTAGAAGTGAGCCAGTACTCCCCTTTCTGCTCGAGAAGGGGCAACACACAACATGGTGTGTGTATTGTAGTTGGTTGGCCCAACATGAACTTTTCAGCCTCTTGCAAAAGGTCACAGATTGCAGCTACTGCTTAAAGGCAGACTGGCCCTCCTTGTATTACTATGTCCAATTGTTCTGAGAAGTAGGCAGGAGGCCATGTGATACTGTCTAAGTTTTACATCAGCACCTCAAAGCTTAAGGTTCATCCACAAAAAGGTCAGATGGTTTCCTTAGGTCTGGGAGACCAAGGGCTGGAGCTGTTAAGAGTTTTCCCTCGATAGCATGGAAAGCTTTATGGCATTCTGCAATGCAGGTCAATGGTTCATGATTGCTGCCCAGAAGCAGGCAAGCAGCAGAGCACACCAGGAGCCTAGGCAGGAGCTGACAGCAGCAGCCCCCTCCACCCGGAAGCAGGNATTTTCTATTTCTTTTATCTAATCTCAAATTTTTATTATTTACTCCCTCTGCTAGGTCTGGGCTTAGTTTGCCCTTCATTTCTAATTTCCCAAGGTGGAAAGATGATTGTTGATCTGAGAACTTTCTTTTTTATTAATGTGTGCACTTATATTAAATGAATTTCCCTTTTAGCAAAAAAAAAAAATTATAAAAAATATTTTTTCAGTCATTTTTTTGGGAGGTATATCTGGAGTTCAAATATTTCTTATTACTTTTTAGTGCAGCTTTTCACCCTGCTTTTTCACTTTATATTATATCTTGAAAATTTTTCTTAAATACTCTTCAAAATTATGATTTTAATAATTGCATTATGTTACATTTTATGGAGGTCCATAATTTATTTAGCCATTCTGATATCATTGGACATTCAGTTTACTCCCAATTTTTTACCTTCATAAAACTGCCTTCCATGTTAAAATATATGTATATATATATTGTTTATTTACTTACAGTTTCAAGAAGTAGGATAATTGGTTGAAAGTATATGAACATTTTAAAGACTTTTATTTATGAATCCAATCTGCTCTTCAAAAAAATTTTATCAATATATACTTATACTAGAAGATTTTGACATTGTTTCTCTCATAGCACCAGTATTATAGAATATCATATTTTTTCAGTTTGAGAAATGAAAAATGTCATTTTTCTGTTTTAATTTCCATTTCAATAAACATCTTAGAATGTATTTATTAGCCACTGTTTTTCTTTTGGGTGTGTGACTTGTGTGCTCATGTCCTTCACCAAATTTCTGTTAATATTTTTCTAATTCATTTTAAAGAGTTCTTTATTCATTAAGGATGTTAATCTTTGTTAAATTTGTTCCATATCAATTGACTTTAAATTCAATTTGTGATGTTTTCCTTTGTTTGCATGTTGAGAAAATAATTTNCAATTGACTTTAAATTCAATTTGTGATGTTTTCCTTTGTTTGCATGTTGAGAAAATAATTTCCTACCTAAACATTAAATAAATAAAATAATTTTAAAAAGAAGAGTTGCGGGCCAGCCCGGTAGCACCCTGGAGAGTGCGCCGCTTGGGAGCGTGGCGGCTCTCCCGCTGAGGGTTTGGATCCCATGTGGAGACTGGTTCCCGCTCACTGGCTGAGCACGGTGCGGGCGCAACACCGAGGGTTGCGATCCCGTTACTGGTCAGTAAAAAAGACAAAAAGGAAAAAAAAAAAAAGAAGAGTTGCAAATACCAAATAGGTATATGAAAAAATGCTCACCATCACCAATTATCAGGGAAATGCAAATCAAAACCACGTTGAGATACCATCTCATCCCACTTAGACTGGCCATTATCAAAAAGACAGAAAATAACAAATGCTGGTGAGGGTACAGAGAAAGGGAAACCCTACACATTGTTGGTGGGATTGTAAATTAGTACAGCCATTATGGAAAACAGTATGGAGGTTTCTCAAACAACTGGAGATAGATCTACCATATGACCCATGAATCCCACGACTGGGTATATACCCAGAGGAATGGAAATCACCACGTCAATGGTATAGCTGCTTTCCATGTTCATCACAGCTTTTTTTTCACAATAGCCAAGATATGGAACCAATATAAATGTCCATTGACAGATTATTGGATAGAGAAAATGTGGTTCATATACACAATGGAATACTATCCAGCCACAAAAAAGAATAAAATTCTGCCATTCACAGAAACTTGGATGAGCTTAGAGAAAACTATGTTAAGTGAAATATGACAGGTACAGAAAGAGAAATACCACATGTTCTCACTCATATGTGGGAGGCAAAAGAGAGAGAGAGAGAGAGAGGTTCTCACTCATATGTGGGAGGCAAGAGAGAGAGAGAGAGAGAACAATATAAAACAAGCAAGCAAACAAAAACAAATAAATAAAAAAATGCTTCATGATTGCCACCTTTGAGAGCCTCATACAGGGGTTTATCTATAAGCCCCAAATTGGGCATCCAGATAGACAGAACCCTGTCACTACCAAGAATCCTCATAGTTGTTTTTTGGTAGTGGGCACAGCTACCCGAGTGAGGGCCTCCCTTTGATCTGGTAACGAGGCTCTTTGTCTCTTAGACAG
>NW_007728532.1:88572-91414 GCF_000696425.1 Galeopterus variegatus | reverse complement strand
AGAGAGAGAGAGAGAGAGAGAACAATATAAAACAAGCAAGCAAACAAAAACAAATAAATAAAAAAATGCTTCATGATTGCCACCTTTGAGAGCCTCATACAGGGGTTTATCTATAAGCCCCAAATTGGGCATCCAGATAGACAGAACCCTGTCACTACCAAGAATCCTCATAGTTGTTTTTTGGTAGTGGGCACAGCTACCCGAGTGAGGGCCTCCCTTTGATCTGGTAACGAGGCTCTTTGTCTCTTAGACAGCCCACATCCTAATACTTTACTGTGATTGTGTAATTTGCATTTTTTTCTTAGAAGTCTTATATCCCTGGTTTAGCAGAGAATTTAAGGTTAAGATAGCATTTTTGTCCGAGGCTTCCTTGGTCTTGCTGGCTACCAAAATGTCATCTACATACTGAAATAGAACCTCCTCGTCCAGCTGGAATTGTCTTAGGTCTCTGGCTAGAGCTTCCCTGAAAATGTTAGGGGCACTTTTAAATCCCTGTGGTAGCACAGTCCAACAATATTATCGTTTTGTATTAGTCTCTCAATTATCACATTCAAAAGCAAACCGTTTTGGGGACTAAGGGCTCAGTAGTATACAAAAGAAGGAATATTTCAAGTTCAAAACTATGAATCCACAAAAAATCTCCAGGTAGAGTAGTGAGTAAGGTATAGGCTCCTGGATGTATAGCCTCCACAATTTGATTAATGGCTCTCAAGTCCTGCACAAAATGGTAGTTTTTGGTCCCTAGTTTTTGCACTGGCGAGATAGGAGTATTGTATGGGTACTAGAAAGCCTAAATAGGCCTCTCTCTATTCAAGAGAGATAGTTATTAAAGTCTTTATACCTCCTCTGGCCTATCACCTCAGAGGGTAGTGTCTCAAATTTGGGACCTTCACACCCAGTTGGAGCTTTACCTTTACTGGAGTTGTTGTTCTAGCTCGCCCTGGTGTTCCATCAGCCCACACAGCTGATCTCACCTATATAGAATCTCATCAGGTATTTCTTGTTGAAGTTTTTCTTCTAATTGTAGTAATACAGCCTGGAGAGCACAGATGTGGTCAGGAGGTACCTTAACATCCATCCTCCCTGGTGTGAAAGTCACCCAGGTACTAGCTTGGTTAACAAATCATGGCCCCAAAGAAGTATAGGACTTTCCGGCATGTACAGCCTATGTTTTAAATAGGTCTTTCCTAGATGGCACTCAAGGAATTGGGGAAAAGGCTTATGAGAAACTTCTCTAGAGATGCCCATTACTTCTCTGGTTCTAGGAGAGAGAAGGCTTTGTCGAGTGTTCAAGACCAAATATGCACCTCCAGTGTCAGTAAGAGAGTCTACAGGCTTTCTTCCCAGTCATTGTTACCTGGGATTTCTTGTGGGAGATGTTGATGGAACCGATGGAATCTAGAAGAGTCCCTGGGCCCTGTCATTCCTGATCACTGTCAGTGAGTTGTGGCATCTGGTGGTGTGGCTCATGGTTGGCTCGTCCTCCCTTTGCCCTCCCTGGGGACTGTTGGGGCATTCCTCTTTCCAATGGCCCTCTTGTTTACTGTAGGTACGTCACCATGATCCCATGGCTGGGTGGCCTTTGCAGCTTGATGGTGGGGGCCCTGGAAGTCTTACCCGTGTCTGCCTTCTTCCTCCAGTGGGCACCTTAGCAGGTTTTAGCAATTTGTTTTCAAGAACCACAACCAGCAGAGCAGCTTGCTGCCTCATTTCATGCTATTTCTCTCTCTCTTGTGCCTGCTCATGGCCATTGAACACCTTCAAGGCAATCTTACCCACTTGACACATTGGCATCCTTAGTCCAGTTGTATGGTATTCTTCCAGTTGTATAGATATGAAGTAGAGAAAGGGGGATGCATGTACAAAAATCCTCTAGGCTGGTCTTGGTCATCAAGAACAACAGGGACTTGCCTGAGGGGAATTGTCCTGCCTGAGATCAGGTGTTCCCTAGGCCAAATTCAGTACTTTGGTGGGTATGGGGGTAGGGAGAGACCATTCCCTGTTGCCTGTATGACAAAGTAGGGTCTGAGATTGAACTGGCAGCCCCAAGGACACCCCCATCACATGAGGGTAGAAAGGCAGGAGAAGGTGGGGCAGAAGGCCCCATCATCAAATAGGACATGATGAGGTCTTCCTCCAGCGCTGATTCAGGCAGAACTGGCTTTCTCTGGGGATTTCCCTTCTGAACTGTGATCTTGCATTTCTTTTGTAGGCTTTATATATATATACATATGTCCATATATATATATGGACATAAAAGACTGTACATATGAAATCTCATTCCATTTTTCTTCTCTTTTACAGAACAAATCTAATTGCAAAATGGTGTTTGTATGAGTCCACCTCTGTTGCTTAATACAAAATACTCAAATCTGGATAATTTGTAATGAAACAGTATTTATTGCTTAGAGTTTTGAAGGCTGAGAAGTCCAAAGTCCAGGGAACATATCTGATGAGGGCCTTTTTCTTGGTAGTGGCTCTACAGCAGCACCAGGTATTACATGGCAAATATGGCAGGGGTGAGAGAGAGAGAGCGCTTCTCATTGGCTCTCCTTTCAAAGCCACTAGAGCCATGCCCATGACCACCATTAAACCATCAATGGATTAATCCTTTTACTAGGGCATGGTTCTCATAGTCTAATCACCCCTGAAAGGCCCCACCTTTCAATTACCATAATAGGATTTCCCACCCTCTTAACACTGTCACAGTGGGGGTTAAGTTTATAATACATTAAACTTTGGAGGGTCACAATTCAATCCATATCAGTGTTATACTTTAAAGACCTTTTCTCAGGCCATTTTTCATCTGATTCCAACAAGTATTGGGACCAGGCAGTGTTAC
>NW_007728532.1:72621-88274 GCF_000696425.1 Galeopterus variegatus | reverse complement strand
ATCATTTTTTCCTTTTTTATTGGTTCATAGCTGAACATTGCACAATTCTGAAGAATACATCCCAAAGGATAGCAGCTGGGAATTCTCCTTGCATTTCTCATAATTTTGGGAGAAGTTTGTCTAAGGTGACTGGAACAAAGACCCCTTTTCTCTGGGGAGTGTGTTTTGTCAGTCAATGTGGTATCGGGTGGAAATGCCTTCCCAAATATTCACCAAGGGGCTGGTTACTCCCTCCTTACATGTCTGGGGAGATCCCAAACCACGGGTGGTGTCAGGTTGCTTGTGTCACTGGGAGAACCAGTCCCTTATGTGAGTTCCCCTGGATGAGCAGTTGAGAGTTCCTTTTGACCTAGGAATGGGGTAGCTTCTTCCAGTAGGAATCCCTATGAGACCACTGCACATCACAGATGAAAATCCTGACACCTCTGCAAGACTGCCAGTCACTTGGGAGTGTGACAAAGGACTGGAGGGAACAATGTCTCTTATCTTTGGAATCCAAAGACCCTCACAAATGTAGGACTTAGAAGGGCTTGGTTTGGTCATCAAAGACTCTAGTCTCAGTCAGCCAATCAAACAAACAAGACAAGATTAGCACAAAAACCGAAAAACAGTAAATCACAGTATTCTCTTAACTAAAACTACATCCCGGACCAAGTTATGTGGGCACCTCCATGGTTAAGGCCTTTTACTTGCCCTTAATTTCCCCAGGGCTCTAATGCAAGACCCTGGGTTCTAACTCGATGGGGTCTTGCTAGGGTGGGATTATAACCCACAACTCATGAGACCAGAAGACAAAGGAAGGTAAAGGTGTGTAGTGAGGTTACTCACCCAGAGATGTCTTGATCTCAAGAGCTGTTTCTTTTCCCAAAAAAGAGAAGTAGCACTGAAGACCCTAAAGGGCCATGGTGGAGAAACAGGGACCCTACATCTGAGCCTCTAGACAAACCACCCAGGGCTGGTGAGGAGGGCCCACTGGGGAGCTACAGTACCTTAGGAAAGTGGTCACAAAGACCTGGAACCTTCATAGTCATCAGAAATTGTTACTGAGCAAGGGTTTGCTGCAAGACGGGCATAGAAGCCAATGCTATGGCACCGGTTTTTGAGAAAAGAAAATGTTTTATTGAGAGGTCAACTGACAAGGAGACAGGAGGTAAAGCTCAAATTTGTCCCCCTGACCTAGGGTGTGGACATGTTTCAAGGAGCCAGGGAGCAAGAGGAAGAATGAGGAAGGCTCGAGGTGGTGGGATTTGATCGGCTTGTTTTAAATTTGTCCATATTTGGTATGTGAAGTGGTGGGCACCAGTTCTTCCTTGTGGGATCTCTCGCTTCAGAATTGGCTGCAGCTGTTGTTTCTAGCCTTTTGGCTCTGCTGGTGGAGAAATCTGTTCCTGCAGTGTTTAAGGTCACAATTTTCCTTCCCTGTTCATGCTCAGTAGGTTTCCTGCAAAACAGCATGCTAGAAAAAAGAGATGAGACTGATTCAAAATAATTATGACGTGTTATATGTACTTGTGTGTATTAGGTGTGTGTATGTGTGTGTACGTATACATTGAGTGTGTGTGTGTGAAAATCTCAAGCCTTATAAAGAAGTTGCAGGTACCACGTAAGGATTTTCTTTCTGACTGCTTTGAAAATAAGTTGCTGATTGGAAGTTCCCATAATCTCCAAATACTTCAGTGTATATTTCCTGCAAACAAGGGCACTATGCTATATAAAAACAGCACAACCATCAAAGTCAAATCAGGAGACTGATATTGATGCATTGCTAATCTTGTTATGTTATTACATTAATCTGACCCTCAAGTCCACCCAAGCTTTGCCATTTGTCCCAATATTGCCCTTTATAGCAGAAGGATCCAGTTTAGAATTATGTGCCATTGAGATGTCCAGGCTCTTTAGTCTCCTGTTCTTTGGTCAGGAATGGTCTTAGTCTTGTCTGGACTCTCATGATCTTTGTTAGTCGTTTTGTAGAATTTACTCCCAGTGGGTTTGTCTGGTAATCCTTCAAGATTTGGTCCAGGCAATAAACGTGTGGCAGGAACATTGAGAAGTGACTCTGTGTCTTCATCACAGGCTGTCAGGTGGTGCAATCAACCTGCCCCATTACTTATAATGTCCCTTTTGATGACGTGGTTAGGGTGGTGCCCATCAGTCTTCTCCACTTTTTTCCTATGCAATTAGGAAAATAAGTATTAAATTAGTATTAATCAGTATTAAAATGTTATATTCATCTTCCAACTTTGAACTTATTAATATATTTCTTTATATTTGTGTAAATGCTTGGTTTCTGTTACTACTTTATTCTGATGTTCACACCGTCCTAGATTTGGTGGGTGGGCTTCCTTTTATGCTGACTTCTGTGTCATCTGACATATCTTCATCACTCTTTGAGCATATCCGGTCTTACACAATAAGGTGTTCTGTGCTCGTCTTTCCCTGACCTAGCACTGAAACGAGCTATCCATCCAAAAAGTTCTGGTTTATTTCAGTGAAAAATGGTATATAGATGCCAATCACTAGGGCTAAGTGGGCTCGTAGATATTGGGCTGTTCCTCTTCTCAGGCCCCCTCAGTGCACAGAGCTAGAGAGTGGATGCTCTCCTCACCCTGCAGAAGCTCTGACTCTGTGTGCTGGTCCATGGTCCTATGTGGATGGGCCATGCTCCCACATGGATGGTCCATGCTTCTACGTGAGTGCCCTCCTCACTCTCCTGAAGCTCTGACTCTCATGCTTGTCCAAAGTCCTGCATGAAGGGTTCACAGTCCTTACAGGGATGGTTCATGCTCTTATGTGGACATCAACCTTACCCAGCTCAGGTTCTCACATCCAGCTCTGGGCCACTGTAGCTCCTGCTTTGAACTCCCGTTCAGGTACCCACCTTGCTCAGCCTTACCTAACAGGTTTAGCACAGAATTTTTAGGAAGGGAATGAAAATGAAAAAGAAAGCAGCAGAAGAAGAGAAGCCATTTCAACATCTTTGGTTAATTAATGCTTGAAGAAAATTTGTACATGTTTCTACCACCACTGAAAGTTTGAAAATGCCCCATTATCAATGTTGCATATTATCCTTTAAAAAAATTATTAATTTATTTCTCATTTATATTTGCTTTATTTGATCAATATTGACACAAAATTTCTTTCTTTGTTAGTTGACTATTATCTTTTTTTGTTTGTCTTCTCATGTCTTTTGCTCATTTTTTAATTGGTGTGATAATAATCATTATTTCTAAGAAATTCTTATATATAAGGAGAATGTACCTATGACCTATTTTTTTTTTTACTGGTAAGGGGATCTTAACCCTTGGCTTGGTGTTGTCTGCCCCACGCTCAGCCAGTGAGTGCACCAGCCATCCCTATATAGGATCCGAACCTGTGGCCTCAGCGCTACCAGCACCGCACTCTCCCGAGTGAGCCACGGGGCTGGCCCACCTATGACATATTTTTATAACTACCCTCCTACTTTGTTTTTCATCACCGCACTCCCAAGCGGCGCACTGTAGCAGTGCACCACCGGGCCGGCCCTGTTGTCTTAAATTATAAACTTAACGTCAATTGAAATCTATTTTTGTGTGCTTTCTTACACGTTTTTCTAAAAATGTAATTTTTACTTTAGAGCCAAAGGATTTTGTCCTGGTTTGTTTTATCTTCTTGCTTTTTTATGGTTTTGTTTTAAAATCCAATTTGCCTAGAATTTATCACATTCTAAGGGGATATGAGAATATCTAACTTATTGCACAGTTTATTTCGTGATCACATGTTATTGATTGAATAAACCTTTTAAAAATTAATTAATGATGATACTATTAGCCTCTAGCAAATTATATGAACACAAAAATTGTAAATTCCAGTTCTTTCTGGAGGGATCTGTGCTTTTCCGTGACATAATTGATGATTTTGCAGTTATTCCGTACTTTTTCATTAATTATAGTTTCATACTATGGTTGATATTTGATAATGAATGTCTTTCCTTGATATTGTTCTCTTAAAATGGCTTCTGGTTCTTCATACTTAGTTATTCTTCCAGATAAGCTTTTCAATTACATTAGCAGGTGTAAAAGATCCAAACATAATTTTGCTTTGACTTATAAGAAGTCTTTAAAATGTGGTGAGAATTAATCTATTTGCTCTTCAGTCTTTGCCTCTCCTTTACTCAGATCACTTTTCTTAACCTTAGTGAGATCGTGACCTTTCTTTACATTAAGCCTTTGCTTTTTCAGCTAAGTTTATTCCTGGGTTATTCTTGAGATCAGGTCTTAGATTATCCTTATTACATTTTCCAAATTATTACGGACTTTCTATAGGAAATGTGTTCATTTTATACATTTATGTTGTCATTGTTTTTACCACATATTTAAACCACTTATTTCCTCTTCGTATTGTATTGCAATGGCCACAGGTTGGGATTTTAGGCATATTCACTATTGAAGGAGGTGAGGTCAATCCAGCCCTAGTGTTAGCCAACAAGGAGGTCAGTGGCTCTCCTTGTTAGAACCAGAGGTGTGGCAATTGTTAGACTCTCCACTCTCAGTTCTAAATTGGGAGGTTGGTGTGTGCACAGTTTCAGCCTTGTTTCCAGTGTTGAGCAGGCTTTTACCTGAGAGATTCTACTGGGGTGGAGAGGCATGCTGTGTCCCTCTGCCCAGCCTCCTAATGTGTGGCCTTCTCAGAGGCAGGCCCGGGTCTTCTCCAGCCACGGATACCACTCCCACTATACTTCTTGCCCTTGGCTCTGTATTCTAGAAACTTCTGCTCATGCTCCAAGCACGAACCATGCTGTAAGTCTGGGAATCCTAATCCAGGGTTTACACAGCAAGACAGGAAAGGGCCCACCACGGCAACTTCAGGAGAGAGATCTCCCAGACAATGTCCCTGAGTGGCCCTGTATCTCTGTGGAGTTATTATGTGGAGTGGGCAGGACTCTTCCTCTGACGTGGTGGCCAGTCCTGGACCCACCCCTGGCACATCTGCTCTGTGCTCACTGGAAACACCCCTGTGGTCTCAGTGATTACTCACCAGTGTTCCCAGCTTCCTGTGCTGTGGGTAATTTTGTGTCTGTCTTTCTTTTTACATTGTTTGTTCTTTATTTTCTAAATGTGAAGTGTTTGGTGAGAAGGAAGGGGAGGGAACAGCATTGAACACCAACTAGCCAATAATCGTTTTAACATGGTCACTGGCAGAGGAGCCTTAAAAACAACCAAAACACTCCCCAAACTGTGTCTCTATGGGGCTCACTCAGTGAAGGAGCAAATGAGCGTTACTTACTGAAAGCAGCACAGATGCCTTCCTCCATCCTCTTGGGTGGCCATGCTTGGCCTCGGTCAGGGGCAGTGTTGAATGTTGAGTTGTTTTTCTGCTCAGACAAGGGAGAGCCCTGAACTGCCATCTCTTGCTCATCTCTCAGGATGAGAGACCCTGTCAGGCCACTTCTCCTCTCTGGCCAGGGCTGCAGGGTCCCAAGGGCCCCTTAAGGACCCTCCCCTTGGGCTCCCAGGGATCTGTGCTAGCGTGGCTTCTTGCCCAGTCTGCTCCTTGGCCTTGTGGGCTCATTGAAGGTTTTCTTTCTCTTTTCTGACTTCACATCTGATCCTAGGAATTGTCTCCTGAAGACCTGGACCTGCCCATAGGACCTGGGGCTGGAATACAAAATGCAGAGACTCTTGGTGGAATCTGTATTGTGTCTTTTCCTCCAAGGACATCTTAAAAATATATGTGGTAAAAAGTCAGATGTTCAAAAATAGTAAATGTTATGAAGTAATATGCACCTGTCCTCTTTTCTGTGCAAAACAGACAACACATGCTTATTTTTAGCTCCCGGAGCTCCACAGGGAACGGTGTGGTAGAGTGTTCCAATGTGGACACAGAGGCTTCTTTTTTTATCAGCTGCTCAAACCCTCCGAGGATGGAGTGCCATTTTTAAAGAATGCATTTGGGCCAAACATTGAGCTAATTGAGAGTGAATGCAGCCAGCGAACTGAATGGAGACAGACCTTACCTGGAATTCCTACCTACTGCTCTCAGAGTCAGCTTTCTCATGTGCAAAATCAGGGTAGTGATACTCAGACCTTAGGTTTATAATGAGGATTTCATAAGAAAATGTGCCCAAAGTGCTTATTACACTGCCCAGTGCACTCAATAAATGGTAATTATTACCCTTATTATTGCTATCTTCAGTGTTCATCTGCAGAATTCAGTGCTGATGCAATAAATCATCTCTCCAGGGACCAAAAGTATGAATGAGCCCCTCTTCCTTGTAGTAACTGAACCCCACATCTCCTGCCTTGCACAGGATGTCAGAAAAGAATGGTGGTTTGGGGATTTCAGGGAGTGAATATCAAGGAGGTCTGCAAGAGCTCCCAATGGCCAAAACTAGAACAATTTGAGGAACAAAATAAATTACGATAGTATTGGATAATCTCCCATAGACCAAAATATCTATGAGTCCATTCATGACATATAAATAAATAACCATGGGAGAAGGAACAGTGTTTTCTTACAGAAAAATTCCAATGAATAAGTGTAGAAGAAACGAAGGAAATAGAAAATCACCATTAGGCAAACAACACAGTAATAATTGTTTCAGGCCACTGGGGAAAAAAAAAGTCTGAGGAGAAACAGGGTATTTCCATAGTCTCAGAGCATCTCCCCCAAAGACATGTATTGATTACAAAGGGAAAAAATAAGTTGATGGTGGACACACCCCTCAGCCAGGGACCAAGCGCATCACCAGGAAAGAGACGTACCCCATAGCACGTTTCCCCTGCATGATGCACTGAGAAGGGGACTGCACCTGTGGTTTTCCTGCCCGAAATGTATAACCTTAATCTAATCATGGGAAGACATCAGACATACCCCAACTGAGGGACATTCTGCAAAGTTCCTGACCAGTGCCCTTCAAAAGTGTCAGAGTCTTTAAAGACAAGGAAAGACTGAGAGATTGTTGCAGGTTGGAAGAGACTAAGGGGACATGACAACTAAATGAAATGTGGGGCCCCGGATTAAATCCTGGATCAGAAAACTGACATTTATTATAAAGTCTGTAGTTTAGTTCCTAATGTTGTACCTCTTTTCATTTCTTAGTTTTGATAGTTGCATTATAGTTACGTGAGATTCGAGATTTGGGGAAGCTGGTCGAGGGGTCTGCGGGAACTCCCTCTACTATTTTTGCAACTTTTCTGTAAGTCTAAAGTTATCTCAAAATAAAAAGTTGAAAAATGAATCAAGGAAGGAGAATGTTCTGTCTCTGCCAAGGGTTGCTTGCTCAGTCTGCCCCTGGCCAGACAATTCGGGGCTGCAAGGATAGTCTTTGGTCATCAGCGGTCCCCTGGAGCACAGTGGTTCCTGCCGGTCATTGTCTGATGGGGGTTCCTGCAGAGAAAGTCCTATGATGCAAAATGCCCATCTCCCACAGCCTCATGACTTCGTGGTCGGCCCTGATGCTCACTGACCCTTCTGTCTGGGTCTCCTGGGCTTTGTGTCTAACCAGCCACCACTTGGGCTGTGGATGGTGGTGCTTCCAGTTTGAGGAAAGTGCACACTGCCTTTGTGACCGTCCTTGCAGCTCTCAACAAGCTGCAGACCCCACAATCGTTCACTGATTTCTATTTCTACTGGCATGTGTGGATTTTCATATTTGGTCCTCTTATCCAAGGGATGGGGAGAAAACAGACACACACATGTGAGTTGGGAATCCTGTCAAAGTAAGAAACTTCTCACAATGGTCTGCAGAGGGGTGCAGGAAAGGGTTTGGTACCAAAGGCTTGTCTTGAGACGGTCTCTCACCCCTCTGGCCCCCGGAGGGTCCAGCCGTGGCCGGGTCAGCCGTTCCTTCAGTAAATGCTCTTCCTCTCACAACTCCCTGCTGAGAGTCAAAGCTCCTGCCACTGTCCCTCTCTGCTCCCTGCTCCCATATTGTGGTGTCACCCCATCATTCACGTGGCCTGTGGGCTCCTCCCCATCAGGGCTTTCTGAGAACAAACACCCGGGTCTAGTGTTGGGCTGATGTCAAGACCTCCAGTTGTCTTACTTCTTGCTCCCGAGCAAGGCTAGAGCATTTCCATCTCACTTTACTCCACATGTCACACAAGACACACATTTTTGCATGTGGGAGTAAAGTCCTTCAGGATCAGTCTAGGGCTGACCGGCAGGACTTGTGAGCATTTCATCACTGCCTCATCTCCTGATTGGATGCTAGGTCATGTGAAAACTCCACCAGAACTTTCCAGAAGCTGCAGGAGCCACGGTCATCTGACATTACATAAACTGTCAAACTTTCTGACATGTGAGAGGCTCTGCAGTCAGCACAGAAGGTGAATATAATGTTAAGGACAAAATGACACCCAGAATTTGTTTTAATTCCACTGTTCACAGTCTGACTCACCGGAGATAAATCTACATGTGTACAGTTCCATGGCATAAGTTCAAGAAGGTCAGCTGGAGGGACAATGGAGGCCAGCATGTGGCAGGCCAGACACAACCTTCAACGCCATCCTACATGGCCTGGTCCCAAAGTCACCCTTCTGAACATGTCATGAGGCTGCGGGTCTAACTAACCTGAATGTGACCCTCACCAAGCCACTGAAACCATCGATGGATCGGGAGCCCAACTGTGCCTCTCAGGGGGCACGGGTGTCCTTCCTCCCTGGGCCATACTCCATGGAGAAGAGCACCCTTTGTCCCAGCAGAGAGGCTCTGGGGGCCCCTCTGTCCCCTCCCCCACCACCCGCAGATCTGTCGGCTCAGGTGTGCAAGCTTTCTCTTTATGGCCACCTGCTCAAGGTCATTCTGGAATGTCCTGAGCATGTCTGTGTGCATCTCTTGTGGTTATACACAAGCAGAGGGAAGAAGAAGAGGAAAAGAGACCCTCCTTTGCTCCCCATGCTGCTGAGCATTCAGTATCTGTCTCCTGACCCAGCCAACACTCCGAAGTATCACGGTCATTGGTCATTTTGGTCATTTATCCCTGTCCTACTTGATGACTGTCCACTCTCAGCTATTTTGTGGCCTGGCACTCAGATGTCCTCCTGCACGCACTGTGCCAGTGGCAGCTTGCCAAGCCTGCCTTCACTACTATTCCAGGAAGGGCCAGGACTCGCAGAAAATAAGCATGTCTGTAAACCGCGCTGTCACTGGAGCTTTGTAAGGCACTGTGGGCGCTTCTATTCTGAAGCATGGCAGAGGAACGGAACACACCCGGCTCCAGCTCTGCACCTCAATTCCTGGGGCCTGGGGACATGGTGCCTTGCTTGGGGAGGGGCTGTGCTCTGAGAGCAAGACGGGCCCTGGGACCCCTGTCCTCCACCAGAGCCCCTCTGTGCGGCCTGCTCTGCTTGGGATGCCAGTGTGCTGTGCTTCGTGTTGATCAGGATCCAGCCACGGTGCAGATCTGGGCAGAAAGATCCCATCTAGAGTGGCCAGAAAGAGAAACCAAAGGGTCAGAATGAGACACCGTCCCCAAGAATAGGAAGGGTTGAGCTGTGGACACAAGAAAGTACAGAGGGTGTGGGGATTAGGAGACCTGGGAGGAAGAGTGGCCTGAGGGACCACATCAGGAATGGCAGCTCCTGGTCATTGCAGACCCTTAGTAAGCCCCCCTTTCCTCGCCCCATGATGCATCGTGCTCAGGTCAGCATCCCAAGCTCAGTGCATAATAGGGGGTCACCTGACAGTTTAAAGTCTATGTGGTTTTGCACTGAGGCTGAAGGGACAGCACTTCTGTGTCTGTGGCCTGGTCAGCAAGTGAATGGCCACAGGAAGAACATTTGCCTGACCTGCAGCCACTCAGGGTGGGTTGGAGTGACCAACTGCAATGGCTGTAGCCCTTGGTCTGAGTGGAGCCCCCAGGCCCTCCTGGGGGAATCCAGGGGTCTCTGGTTTCCCTTCAGCGTGGCCTAGCTAAGCAAGGCATTTCACACAGATGTGACCTGTGCCTCAGGCAGCCTCTGCACAGGGATCAGGTGGGGCAGGCCTCCCTTTGCTCCCCATGGTTGGTGCCCAAATCTCCTAATTCGGCCTGAGCAGGCTCTGAGGGCTTGACTGTGGCTGGCCCTAGGGTGAGGCCTTGATCACCCACGCCCAAATCTCCTAATTCGGCCTGAGCAGGCTCTGAGGGCTTGACTGTGGCTGGCCCTAGGGACTGGTGAGGCCTTGATCACCCATAGGATGTAGCAGGAGCTTCCCTGAGCCCCACTGCTGGCACCTCGTCTTCAACCTAGACCTGCCTTTGCAGCCTCAAGATCACTTCTAGCTCCTCCTGGCCCCACCTAGGCAGCAGCAAAGGGTCTTGGGTCTGAGCTGGACCTAGCAGCAAAATCCCGGGAACAAAGAATTGCAAAGGCTGCAGGCTCGAAATTAGCACGAAAAGATAAATATAAAGAGAGCACAAGACAAAGGCCTGGGGCCTTTCAATCACACCAGGAAGTCTAAGATGTGATTTAGGGTGGGGGGTTTGAGTCACTCAGGATCAGCCCAACATCCAGAGGGTCTGGAGATACGTCATCCAAGTGGGCAATTGACCACAGAGCCCCAGTAAAGGCTGTGGATACCAGGCTCGGGTGATCACACATGGATGCCGAAAGTAACGCTGTCCATGTCTCCAACAGCGAAGGGCAAGTGGAGACTCTGTGTTGGAGCTTTTTTGGACTCTGCCCTAAGTGCCTTTTCCCTTTGCTGATTTTAATGTGTCCTTTCCCATAGAAAACCATGACCATAAGTATAGCAGCTTTCAGTGAATTCCAGCAAATTATCAAAGCCGAGGGTGGTCTTGGGGACCCCTGATCTTGCAGTTGGTGCCAGTGACGGTCGTTTTGTGGACTACTGGTCCCTCCAGCCGTGCAATGATGTTAACTTCATACATATAGAAATATTTGTCAGAGACTGGAAAACTCTATTGCAAAATGTTGGAAGTAGATACCTTTGGGTTGTAGGATCATGTATGTGTGTGCATTATTGCATAAAAATACATACATAATACATACGTGTGTGTGTGTGTGTATATATAGAATACATATGTTTATATTTAGTGGGAGCTCTTCTAACTAACCTCTGCTCTCCCAGCTCACATAATTTTGGTCTCAATGGACTTGATACCTCAGTAAATGCTGGTAGGCTCGTAGGCTACTTTCTACTTGTCTGTGGACTTCCATTAGTTAAGTTGTAACCAACCAAGAGAAAGTTATATAAAAATTAACTATTATGTAAGCCAATTACATATGAGTGTAAAATGAAAGTTGTTTCCATGAAAACCGAAATAAATGATTTGGGAAATCAAGATACAGGCAAGTTGAAGTTGCTTTAATAATTGCTTTTAAATTAGGTATAGACAAGATAACTCTTTTTTAAAAAAGGAAATAATTTGTGAACATTTGGGAAAATTCTGGTCTTAGACTGCTTTATAAATGTACTCTGGTTCTCAGTCCACATTAAAAAAATACTGAAATTCGGTATCCTAGGAAGATGAAAAGGGTGTGGTTTATGTTAAAAAAGACTAAGAACTCCAATCAGCAGGACAATGCTAAATAAAGTTTGTCCTTATATAGAAATATCCAGATTCATGAGTAGTCCTAGAACTGACCACATGGCAATAAAGATCAGAAGCAGAAGGGTGGTGGCTTTGGGTTGGGCTGGATATTGAGGAGCATGAGGGAACTTTCTGGAGTAATGAAAATGTTATGCATCTTCATTACGGTGGTGGTTATGTTGGAGTGAGCAGGACTGAAGCCATGTTGCAACCCAAAACCACATGGGTTCTAAAAGATTTTAAAAGGGCACAGTTTTTTCTTTGCATGCATTTCTCTGAGTTCTCTCTTTTCCCCTGGTTATTTGATATTTTTAACCCCGGTTATGGGGCAAGATGACATTATTTATATAAAGGTAAAGTTTTCCAGTCAGCCTGGAGCTGCAGACTTGCAGACTTGCACCCTGGGAAACCAAGGAAGATATTGATAAAGCTGTGCTGATGCCACCCCTCCAGCAGGACCTGAGATAACAGCAAGGACAGGAGCAGAAGCCAGACCTAGTCTCGGTGAGACCTTGCACCTGGCTCCTTGCACGGAGCCCCCACAGCTCACATCCCCCTCCCTCCTGCTTTTCGTTTCCCACGTTCCATTCTGTCAGCCCCCTCTTTGTCTGGCCGTTCTCCTTCAGGTTTACTGGAGAGGTGAATTAGCCTAACATCTCTCCTCAGGTCATTGATATTCCTGAATAAAAGCTGACTTCCGTTTTCATTAACATTTGACTTTTGAGTTGTTTGTTTCTGAAAGTAACAAATTTTGATGAGTCAAGCCAGGAACTGAGTGACCCTGGTAACAGTTACATAGACATTTGTCAAAACTTATCACCATGTACAGTTAAAACCTGAACATTTTATTGTATGGAAATTATACCTCACTAAGTTTATTACAAAAAATTAATGAATGGATATTTATAAGTTTTCAAGTTAATATATATTCAGTGTGTTTGCTTCCTTATTTTTTTATTTCCTATTTTAAACAGTTTTTAAAATTAACTAACAGATTATGGTGGCTTTGGAAAAGTGCTTCCTTTACTTTCATAGTGAAAGAAGAAATGTATTTTAAATAAAATTTAAATTTAATTTTATCATCTGGGGTCACCTAGCATCTGTATAAAAGGAAAATACCATCCATGTTAGAGTAAGGACTTTTCAGATTAGAAATTTAACTGAAGTTGAGGTCACATAAATATTCTGGAGAGTTGCCTGAAATACAGAAAATGTCCTATCCTTTAGAATTCTAACATGGCAGAGAGAGCAGAGGCTAGGAACCCATCCTCTCCAGCTCCTCCTTTTACAATGGGCCCTACAGACCCAAGAACAGCAGTCTGCCTGGGCCCCATGGGGAGCTGGCACTCCCAGACCTTCAGCAGGACACCCAGGACTGTGCTCCTTGCAAGGACTGGTTATTCCAGGGGCGCTGTCCTTGCTGGGCAACACCACCCAAGCAGACAGGCCACTACCGTTAGCAGTGGTGATGAGCGTGCTAAATAGAAATATGAAAATGTTATTAAAGACTTGTTTACTCAAAAGACACAATTTCAGTCTTGCACCTGCTCCAATCAGACATGCAGCCTCTGATTGCAGGTCTGCAGGGATGCTCAGCGATGCAAATGGGCAGAACACAGACATTTCTCTGTTCCCTACTCCATCAGCCTGCCACGAAAGTTCTCATCTTTCCCCCATGGGGCTCAGAAATAGTTTCCCAGGTCCCCTAGTGGGTAGGGGAAACCTGATTTGCATTTCCTTTTCTGCAACAAAATGCCGGCTGACAAGTGATTGCAGCTTTGTCTCACTGATAACTGCAGGGAAGGAACTGGGGCAAGCTCCAGGCAGCCAGGGGCACTGCTGTGCCTTCCTAGAGTTTCCCTGGGACAAGTGTGCATGTTGTTGAGATTCTGGAAGGAGGCCTTCCCCTCCAACCCCAGCCCTGGTGCATGGGGCAAAGGCATTAGCAATGAGTGGTGAGGCAAGGGGCAGTTGGCAACTGCTCTGGAGGCCTGGGTGGTCCTTCTGTGTCTGGGAGCCTGGTTCATCTTGAGCCAGGACATTCAATGGCCCAGGCTGACCTTGACTTACCAGTGAGCAGAGGATGGTGCCCTGGGCAATGGTGATAGGCATTTGGAGATGATGCTCCCAGGGGTCTCTTTGCATCCCGAATTTTATGGAGAGGGTTTCTGGCTACTGTGAGGCTCTGCCCAGCCCTGAAATTTAGGCATGACTAGCATCCAGGGAGCTGATGGACAGTCCTGGTCTTTTCATGAGCTGAGGCAAGAAGACCCCTGAAGGAGACTCCCCAGGGAAAGACTGGATTCCTAACCTTGGCCTAAGAGCCCTTCCCTGCCTTTGAGGAGTGGCCATGCCCCAGGGACTCAGGTGTAGCCTGGAGGGGATGCAGTCCCAATAGAGGTGGAAAGCGGCTTTTCACTAAACCTAGTCTTACAGACAGTACCGGGCACAGGGACAGTTTAATAATGACTGGAGGAATAAAGGAATTCATCGCTGAGAGATGTTGGGTGAAGGACCATGCCCTTCAGCGTTGGGGGTCACTTGTGCTGGTGTAGAAACCTCTCTTCCCTCCTCTGGGTCAGGGCTCAGGAGTCTCCAAGCATAGCTAGGCCTCCTTTTGACCATCTGCTGATTCCAACCAGACCAGGAAAATAAAAGGGAAAATTTACTTTCAGTGGCATTTAAAAGCCAGTAAGAGGGGTGCAGAAAAACTTGCTTGCCTTCAGGAGGCAAGCAAGAATGTGCTAGAAATCATTTTAGACCCCCCCAAAAAACCCCAAAAACCACAAAACAAAAACCTCAGAGATCTCTTCTCTTTCCTCTCCCACTGCTTCTCCCCTGCTCTACTGCTCTTATCTGACCTTCCTTGTTCAGAATTATGATCTTTTTCTACTCCCTCCTTTGCAAGAAGAAGCTCAGCCACCTTCAGAACTTCCTTCCAAATTTCCTATTCTGGCCACCCCTTTCAAAATAAAACCAGTAACAGGCAGAGGAGAGCCAGCTTTAGTATATAATTCCTGGACCAAAACTGAGCTTAAAAATCTTTTTAAAAACTTTGTAAGAAAAAAATAAAAAAAAGACTTTCTAGACCTGACTAAAGACCCCATAGGGCTCACTAAAGAATTTAATTTAAATATCCAAACCTATCAGCCCAGATATTCTGATATCCATCAGCTGGTCCACATGCTGATATCAGAAGAGAGAGCCACAGAGTGGCTTTAAAGAGGATAATTGGAATAATCCTTTAGAAAGATTTGATAAAGTTAATAAAGAAGGCCAAAATGGAACTTACAAAATGGCCAGAGCCCTTCATGATGCCATTTCTACAAATATTTCCCCAAAACTTTGATTGGAGTATGATCCAAAATGTAAACAAAAACCAGATGAATCTGTCCTCAGTTATTTTGAATGGTTTGAAAAAAACTTTACATTCTGATATACTGGTATGACAGACATAAACCTTCAGGATCATCAAAATGATTCCCTTTTAAATTCTACCTTTCTAAATAAGCTTGATGAAGACCTGGTAATTTTAGTCAAAAGACACTGTGAAAATTGGGCAACAACCCAGACATATGTTCTTGTTAATCTCGCTGATCAATTATCAAAAACTCTCCAAAACGAAGAAAAAATCTAAGGCAGCAAAAGTAATGAGTCTCTAACTTCAACAATTGACTAACCAGACTAAGCCTTATGATAAACAAAAACAAGATCCTCAGATAAATCAAGGGGGAGTTGTTGCTTTGCCCCCCACAGATTTGTCACCCCTCTTCCCCTGGGTGATGGAGATGCAAAGGATTACTCAGAGCCCATTTCTTCTGAGCAGTGAGAGACCCCAAAGTGGTTAATCTCCCCCTGGAACTCTCAAGCGAGAGGCATCCCTTCCTTGGGAAATTAACCCCAAATTAGGGTTTTCTTTCTGCATTTATTTTCCAGACCAGGAAGAGAACATAAGTGGGGTTATAGTTTTTTTTTTTTTTTTCCTTTTTGTCTTTTTTCATGTCCGGCAACGGATCGCAACCCTCAGTGTCGTGCCCGTACCGGACTGGGACCGGCAACGGGATCGTAACCCTCGGTGTTGCCCCCGCTCCTCACTCAGCCAGTGAGCGGCCGGTCTGCATGTGGGATCCGAACCCTC
>NW_007728532.1:56603-72440 GCF_000696425.1 Galeopterus variegatus | reverse complement strand
GGGAGCGCCGCCACACTTCCCAAGCGGTGCACTGTAGCAGTGCGCCACCGGGCCGGCCCCGTGGGGTTATAGTTTAACAATATAGGCTGGTAACTTTCAGTGAAATAAGTCAGATGACATTCCATTAGACAATTAAGTGATCTTACAGCAATTTCTCAGTATCTTTACATAACAATCAGTAACTAGTCTGTCCTTGAGCCAGCAACCTTGCTGTGTTACAAATCTTTATCTTATACCAGAGACTTTATAGCTTGATGAAAATTTCCAGTCCTCCACAAGGTCAATATTTGAAACTGCAAGGCTTTGGAAAGCCAGGCCCTGTGAAGTACATATGTTTTATAGTATATTCTACAGGTGACTTTTATAGTATATTCCACAGGGAGTCTCTTTCTGCTGTAGGAACACTGGACATTTATAAAAAGACTACAAGAAATTAAAATGGCAAAAAGAAATAAAAAAGGCCCATTCAGACTGAATAGGGCTGCTCTGGAGAATAATAGTTTTTTTTTTTGTTTGTTTGTTTTGTTTTTTCTCATTCCTCCTAACACTTTGGGAGAAATAGAAAAGCAAGAGGTCAGGGGACAGAGATATTTGCTGTTTGTCCCAGCTTAAACCTGCTAATAAGAGATTTTAAAAGATTTTTAAGAGCTCAATCATCAAAATTTGGCTTAATTAAAAGCTAATGAACCAAGCTGTGTGTGTGTGTGTGTGTGTGTGTGTACTTCATGCCTTTTTATTTCTCTGTTAAACTTTGCTCCTCCCAGGGAACTTTTCAGTTGGGTTAACTCCTTTTTCTTGAGCTCCTACTGACTATATGCTCTCTCTCTCTCTCTCTCTCTCTCTCGCTGTTTCTTTTGTTGGCACAATTTTTGCCAAAGATTAGGGAACTTTTCAGTTGGGTTAACTCCTTTTTCTTGAGCTCCTACTGACTATATGCTCTCTCTCTCTCTCTCTCTCTCTCGCTGTTTCTTTTGTTGGCACAATTTTTGCCAAAGATTCTGAGTCCTCATGAGGAACACAGCCATGGTTCCTGACCCCATTTTGGGTTGGCTGCCTTCTTCTCAAAGCCCGAAAGTCATAAGTGGATTTGATCTTATTCATTAATGGATTCCACCCTTAACTCAGTAATCCAGTTAAGAAACAGAAACTAAGTTTTTAAAAAGCCAGCTCTCTAATTAGATTGATCTCCAAAATATGACTTCCTGGCACTCAACTGGTTATTTTGAACATACTTCTGAATTTTCTTCTAGGTTCATCTGTGTTTTTCCTTGTAAAACCCTGTAGTGAATTTCTATGATTTTCTGTTGTCTGGACATCCATTTTTGAATCCTTATCATCTAATTGGCACACCTGAACTTAAGTCTTCCCACAATCAAGGCTCTTCAAGAGAATGACTATCTTGATAAACCTGTCAGGCTAGTGGTAGAGTTTATAGCCAACTTCCAGAGAAGGCTCTTCATGACCAAATTAGAAAAAAATGCAACAAATCCAGTTATAACAAAATGTATATTTTGTCCACCCAGATGAGCTTTAAAAACATTCAGACATAAAATTTAGTCTACAGCTTCTATAAAATTAATCTTTGATAATAGGCAATTTTCCCTAAGCTCTTTCTTGGAAAAGAGCCTTGAGATGTAAATTTTCTACCTTGTTATCTCTAAAACTAATAAGGGCTTAGGCCATGTGGAACAGATGAACTTGTCCCATTTACAAAGACATGCTTTAAATCCAACTGTCCTTTTAAAAATAGTGTCAAGCAGCTATAAGGGAATCCCCATCAGACTAACAGCAGATTTCTCAGAAGAAATCTTGCAGGCCAGGAGTGCTGAAAGAAAAAAACTGCCAATCAAGAATACTATACCCAGGAAAGCTCTCCTTCAGAAATAAAGGAAAAATAGTGTCTTTTAAGACAAACAAAAACTGAAGGAATTCATCACCACTCGACTGTCCCTGCAAGGAATCTCTAAGGGAGTCCTACATCTGGAAGCAAAAGAACAATAACTGCCATGACGATAACACATGAAAGAATAAAACTTACTGGTAGAGCAGATATGCAAATGAGAAAGAGAAAGAAATTATATTTTATCAGTACAGAAAACCACTAAATAGCAAAGACAAACAATAAAAGAGAAAGAAAGGAACAAAGGATGTATTAAAAAAACATAAAACAATAAAAAAGTCAGGAGTAAGGCATTACCTTTTGATAATAACCTTGAATATAAATGGATTAAATCCCCAATTTAAAAGATATAGACTGACTGAATAGATTACAAAGCAAGACCCTACTATACAGTGCCTACAAGAAACTCATTTTACCTGTGAAGACATACATAGAATAAATGTGAAGGGATGGAAAAAGATATTCCACACAATGGAAAACAAAAATGAGCAGGAGTAGCTATACTTATACAGGATAAAATAGACTTGATAGAGTTTGGATGTGTTGTCCCCACCAAAACTCATGTGGAAATCTGATCCCAATGTAGCAATGTTGGAAGCTGTTTGAGTCATGGGAGCGGATCCTTCATGAATGGATTAATGCTCTCCCTGGGGGGTAGAGGTCCTCAGTGAGATCTCCTTCTGTTAGTTCCCATGAGAGCTGATTCTTTAAAAGACCCTGGTACCTCCTCTCTCTCTTTCTTGCTTACTCTCACCATGTGATCTGCTTATACCTGCCAGCTGCTTGCCATTTTCCACCATGAGTAGAAGCAGCTTGAAACCTGCATCTGATGCAAGTGTCTCAGAATTGTAAGCCAAATAAACCTCTGTTCTTTATAAATTACCCAGTCTCAGGTACTCTGTTATAGTAACACAAAATGGACTAATACAAGACTTTAAAGAAAAAACTATAAGAGAAGACAAAGATGGGCATTATATAATAATAAAATGATCAATTCAGCAAGAAGATATAATGATTGTAAGTATATACCTGGTGCTCTGATGCATCCAGCATCAGAGCACCAGATATATAAAGCAAATGTTATTGAATCTAAAGGGAGATTGGCACCAAACAATAATAGTTGGGGACTTCAACACACCACTCTCAGCATTGGACAGATCATCTAGACAAAAAATCAACAACAAAAAAATTGGATTTAATATACATGATAGACCAAATGGACTCAACAGGCATTTACAGAACATTTTATCCAATGACTGCAGGGTATACATTCTTCTCATCAGCATATGGATCATTCTCCAGGATAGACCACACATTCGGCCACAAATCAATTAACAAATTTTAAAAAATTGAAATCATATCAAGTCTTTTCAGACTATAATAAAATAAAACTAAAAATTAATAACAAGAGAAACTCTGGAAACTGTACAAATACATGGAAATTAAACAACACTTTCCTGAATGACCAATGGGTCAAAAAATAAATTAAGCAGGAAATAAAAAAATTCCTTGAAACAAATCAAAACAGAAACACAACATACTAAAACCTATGTGATACTGCAAAAGCAGTACTAGGACGAAAGTTTATTATAATAAGTGCTTACATAAAAAAAGTAGAAAGATTTCAAATAAACAACTAATGTTGCACTTCAAAAAACTGGAAAAGCAAGAATAATCCAATTCTAAAATTAATATACAAAATGAAATAATAAAGATCAGAGCAGAACTAAATGAAATAGAGACTTAAAAAAATTCAAAAGGGCTGGCCTGTGGCTCACTCAGGAGAGTGTGGTGCTGATAACACCAAGGCCCCGGGTTTGGATCCCATATAGGGATGGCCGGTTAGCTCACTGGGTGAGCATGGTGCTGATGACACCAAGTCGAGTGTTAAGATCCCCTTACCGGTCATCTTTTAAAAAAAAAAAATAATAATAAAATACAAAAGATCAACAAAACAAAAGGTTGATTTTTTAAAAAGATAAACAACATTGACAAATCATTAGTTAGACTAAGAAAATAAGAGAAAAGATCCCAATAATGAAAATCAGAAATAAAAAAGGAGACATCACAACTGATTCCAAAGAAATACAAAGAATAATTACAGACTATTATGAACAAATACACGCCAACAAATTCAAAAACCTAGAGGAAATGGGTAAACTTCTGGACACATACAATCTACCAAGACTGAACCAAGAAGAAACAGAAAACTTGAAGACACTAATAATGGGTATGAGATTAAATCAGTAATCAGTAGTCTCCCAATGAAGAAAAGCCCAGGAAGGGATGGCTTTGTTGCTGAATTCTGTCAAGGTTTTCATGAAGAATACCACTTCTCAAACTATTCCAAAAAATCAAAGAAGACAGAATTCTTCCAAACTCATATGAGGCCAGCATCATCCTGATACAAAAATCAGACAAGGACACAACAAAAAAAGAAAACTACAGGCCAATATTCCTGATGAACATATTTTCAAATATTTTTAACAAAATACTAGCAAACCGAATTCAACAACACATCAAGAAGATTTACACCATGACTAAGTGGGATTTATCCCAAGGATGCAAGGATGATTCAGCATTAATTCATACAAATTAATAAATGTGATACATCACATCAACAGAATGAAGGACAAAAACAATATGATCATCTCAACAGATGATAAAATCCAACATCCCTTCATGATAAAAACTTTCAACAAATTAGGTATAGAAGGAAAGTATCTCAACACAATAAAGGCCATATATGACAAACCCACAGTTATCATCATACTGAATGGGGAAAAGTTGAAAGCTCTTTCTCTAAGAACAGGAACAATAGAAGGATGCCTATTTTCACCACTCTTATTTAACATAATACTGGATGCTCTAGTCAGAGCAATTAGTCAGAAAAAAAGAAAAGAAAATAAATAAAGGGAATACAAAGACCACAGTGGTGCATTGGATTTGCAGAGGGAGAGAACATACCTTGGTATACAAAGTGGAGTTGGGGGGAAAGGGAGAGGTGGAGGAAGGTTGTGGATAATTGGGTGGGGGACAGGGGGTACAAATGCAATTTGTGGTAATGGGCATGCTGCCAGTATGAATCTGGCCTTCACATCTTGGGCATGAGGGGTGACAACCAGCTTTGTATTATGAATATTCATAACCAATAATAAAAAAAAGAAAGAAAGGGCATCCAAATTGGAAAAGACAAAGTCAAATTGTCCCTGTTTGCAGATGGCATGATCATATGTACAGAAAAACCTAAAGACTCCACCAAAAACTGATAAACAAATTCAGTAAGGTTACAGGATACAAAATCAACATACAAAAATCACTAGTATTTCTATACACCAACAACAAACTAGATGAAAAAGAAATCAAGAAAGAAATCTCATTTACAATAGCTAAGAAAACAAATACCTAGGAAGAAATTTAATCAAGGAGGCAAAAGATTTCTACAATGAAATCTACAAAACACTGATGAAAGAAATTAAAGAGAACACACACTAGGAAGGATATCCCATGTTCATGGATTGGGAGAATTAATATTGCCAAAATGACCATACTACCCAAAGAGAGCTATAGATTCGAAGCAATCCTTATCAAAATTCCAATGACATTCTTCACTGAAATAGAAAAAAAAAAAATCCTAAAATTCGTGTGGAACCACAAAAGATCCTGAATAGTCAAAGCAATCCTGAGCAAAAAGAATAAAGCTGGAGTCGTACACCACCTGACTTCAAAATATACTACAAAGTTATAGTAATCCAAACAGCCTGGTACTGGCATAAAAACAGACACATGGACCAATTGAACAGAATAGAGCACCCACAAAATAAATACACACATCTACAGCCAACTGATTTTGACAAAGTCACCAAGAACATACATTGGGGAAAGGACAGCCTCTTTAATAAATGGTGCTGGGAAATCTGGGCATCCATATGCAGAAGAAAGAAACTAGACCCCTGTCTCTCACCTTATACCAAAATAAATTCAAAATAGATTGAAGACTTAAATGTAAGACCCAAAAGTATAAAAATACTAGAAGAAAACGTTGGGAAAACACTTCAAGACATTGGTCTCAGCAAATATTTTATGGAGAAGACTTCTAAAGTATAGGCAACAAAAGCAAAAATAGACAAATGGGATTGCTTCAGACAAAAACCTAATGCACAGCAAAAGAAACAATCAACAGAGCAAAGAGGCAACCAGCAGAATGGGAGAAAATATTTGTAAACTATTTATCTGACAGAGATTAATATCCAGAATATACAAGAAACTTAAACAATCCAACAGCAACAACCCAAATAATCCAATTAAAAAATGGGCAAATGAGCTGAATATACATTTCTCAAAAGAAGACATACAAATGGCTAACATGTATATGAAAAAATGCTCAACATCAGTAATCATCAGAGAAATGTAAATCAAAACCACAATGAAATATCACCTGATCTCACTTAGAATGGCTATTATAAAAAGACAAACAATAACAAATGCTGGTAAGTATGCAGAGAAAAGAGAACTCTTTTGGTGCGACTGTAAATTAGTACAGCCATTATGGAAAATAGTATGGAGGTTCCTCAAAAAACTAAAAATAGAACCATCATATGACCCAGCAATTCCATTGCTGAGTATTTATCCAAAGGAAAGGAAATTAGGACACCAAAGGAAATTAGGCACTTCCATGTTTATTGCAGCACTATTCAAAATAGCAAAGATATGACCTAGATGTCAACCTCGATGTCCATCAACAGATTGATGGATAAATAAAATGTGTTCTATATACACAATGGAATACTATTCAGCCATGAAAATGAATAAAATCCTGTCATTGTGGCAACATGGATGAGCTTGGATGTTAAGTGAAATCAGTCAGGCACAGAAAATAAATACCACATATATTGGGCTAAAAAAACAGTTGAATGTTTAGAAGCAGAGATTATAAATGTATTTACTAGAGGCTGGGAAGGGGAGGCAGAGGGCGATAGGGAGAGGATAATTAATAGATACAAAATTACAGCTAGGTAGAAAACAAATTCTGGTGGTGTACAGTAGTGCTAGGCATCTCTAGTTAACAATATTTTATTGTGTGTTCTAAAGTGGCTGGAAGAGAGGAGCTCAAATGTCTTCATCACAAATAAATAATACAGTTTTGCAATGATGCATATGCTAATTATCCTGATTTGATCATCACACACTGTATACATGTATTGAAATATAATTATGTATAACATAAATACGTACAATCAATACGAGTCAATTAAATAAATGAATTAATTAAAAAATAGAAGAGGCTAGAGGGAAAAGGGCAGTGTCTAAAAATATAAAAATAAAAAGTAAAAATAAATTAGTGAGTTTTATATTGTACCTGTCTCTTGACTAAGATCTAAAGAAAGCTATAAGATCTTTATTTGTTTCTGTCTGTGTTTTTTTGGTTTTTTTTTTTCCTTTTTTTTTGTCTTTATTCGTGACCTGCAACGGGATCGCAACCCTTGGTGTCGCGCCCGCACCGCGCTCAACCAGTGAGAAAGCTATAAGATCTTTATTTGTTTCTGTCTGTGTTTTTATGTTCTTTTTTTTCCTTTTTTTTGTCTTTATTTGTGACCTGCAACGGGATTGCAACCCTTGGTGTCGCGCCCGCACCACGCTCAACCAGTGAGCGGACTGGTCTCTATATGGGATCCGAACCCTCGGCGGGAGCGCCGCCGCACTCCCAAGCACTGCCCTCTACCAAGTGCGCCACCGGGCCGCCCCTGTCTGTGTTTTTATGTCTGCATGTATACATGCATATATAGTCTGTTTTATCTACATGTATATATATGTTTATACACTTATTTATATGTTGTCTCTATGGTACCAAATTGGCTTATAAATGAGTTCTCATAAATTAAATAAGTAATTTCCAAATGCTTTTCAATTTCAATTTAGTAATTTTCGGTAAATAAAGCTAGTGTTTAAATTGTTGGTAAAATAAAATTGAAATGTTTTTGGAATTTAATTTAGACATTTTTGCCTAGGTATTATCTTTGTAGCTCTGTTCTCTATCTTGGGCTCCTCACCTGGTTTGTAAGTCCAGACAGGTCCTGCCCCCTATAACTGCCCTGGGTACCACGTGGACCCGGGATGGCTAGGGAGGATATTAGTAGGGAGGACATTTCTGTCCAGTATCTCAAAGGCCTTGGTTAAGATGAGACTGACTGATATAGGTTTAGTGTGGTTTGGCTTTTTCAAAAGATAAAAAATAACTTAAATGGCTAACTTTGTTTTTCATGAGCAATTCCAATATAATTGTTAAAAAGAGAGTGAGTTAGGTAAATGTGATGGGATTCATAAATGAACTAGTTATAGTTTCAAAAATCTTTTCAGTAATTTAAAATCTTCAAGTCATGTTATGTAAAATTAAATTATAGATACTCATAAAATGTCAGTCACTTCTAAGTAGGTTGAAATGGTAAAGCATTAATTATTAAGCATAAGTTTAAGTTCATATATTTTGACATATTGTTTTTTATATAAGAAAAGCTAAATATATTTGGGTCTGTTTAAAAAATTGAGAAACATATCTAAAAATTAGGAAATGGTTTTTATCTACAAATATTGATAAAACAGTTCAAAATTGCTTGCTTCCTAGCTTTTTCACTGGAAATTAAGGTTACTAAGATTTAAAATTGTACTTAATACATGTAAATAAAATTATGACATATAAGAGAAACAATTCTATATACAGTGTATAAAGAGAGATGTGTTTTTTGGTGGAAAAGTTTATAAAGAAGACATGAGGTTCTGGGTTTTTTCTTAAAATAAAAGTAATTTTGTCTAGTTTAAAGGGTATTTAGGTGTTGTTTCAAGATAAAAGAATGACACAGATAAAACAAACTGGATATTAAAAGTTAAAAAAGAAGAAAATTTAAAAATTATAGGAGGTTATAAAAGGTTCATGAAAATCTTATGTGGTCAAAGCTGACAGATTAGATAGATTTGTTCACAGCATTTTATTAAAGTTGGCTTTAGTAATAATAATACACTGATAGAAAAGTAAAAATTTTAGTTTTCTCCTTTGCACCTTCTGATTAAACTGCAATAAACAAACAAACAAATAAAGGTGGGGGAAAGAGGAAAAAGAGTGAGAAACATTCTGTGCCCTAATAAAAAGACCTAATAATAGGTCTTTTGCTTACTTAGGAAAATTGAGTTACAGAGTTAAGGTTTTATTTTTAAAATAAAACAAACAAAATATAAATAAAAATAAAACTTTATATTTGTATAAATGTTATTAATATATGTTCAAAAATTGTATAAAATTTCTAAAATTCTGATATATCTTGGTATATGTTATTAGTCATAATTATTTCTGTTATTAAATATTGTCATAGGCCACAGAAATAACCTATTTTTTCGTGAAGTGTGTCTTAACCGTGATAGTTGTAAGACGTGTTTTGTTGCCTTCTTTTGATTTTTTTTCTGAAAGCTCTTTGCAAATTCTAAATTTTTGTGTCTCCAAGGAGGTTCATGAGAAAAATAAAGTAAAAAGACTCTAACAGGTACTCTGAAGTACATACCTCTACTGATGACTTTAAGATTATTCAATTGGACTGGGCATGAGTTTCAATGTAAAAACTGAACACATAAAATTGCTAACCTAGCATCAAGCAAAACAAGAATTAATTACATGAAACTAAACTAATGAAGAACTGAAAAGGGTTTTTATGACTTTTTAATTTTATTTTTTATTTAATAATACAGAAATGTATTATGATGAACTCTTGAAAACAAAATTGTTCTTAACTATCTGATTTAGAAATTCAAAACTGTCACGAGAGAAGAGATGCAGGAAAGAAATAAAGTAAGGAAAAAAACCTAGATTATAATGAGAAATGAATTTTGGGCTTGATTTCAATCTCCTTCAAAACTGTCACGAGAGAAGAGATGCAGGAAAGAAAGAAAGTAAGGAAAAAAACCTAGATTATAATGAGAAATGAATTTTGGGCTTGATTTCAATCTCCCATAACAAAGTCTGTCAAAGAAAATGAATGACAGTTGCATATTTAGCAAATTACACAATATATATAAAGATTATTATACCCTAAAAGAATTATGTAAAATTAATGTTTGAGGGGCCAGCCCGGTGGTGCACTGCTACAGTGCGCCGCGTGGGAGTGTGGCAGCGCTCCCGCCGAGGGTTCGGATCCCACATACAGACCGGTTCCCGCTCAGTGGACAGAGGTTTGTCCCTGTGATTAAAAGAAGATCAGCCTGCTAAAAGGCAAGTGTGCCGTGTTTGCAATTTATAGCAAGCAGCAAACATTAGCTGGGTGGGACAGGTAGGCTCAACTGTTTTCTACCTGGAGGTAGAATTCAATGCACAAGACCTGGTCCCAAGGCAGGGTAGGTAGACATCTGTGAACCAGGAATGAAAATTTCAGGAGGTCTGGTTAAAAGATTAAGCAAAAAAAAAAAAAAAAAAAAAAAAAGCTAAGTGGCATAGTAGGCAAATGGATTTGTTGCAGATAACATATAGGACCTAAGGTCTCAGTACTTAAAATAAACATTGTAAATTAGAAGGCAAAGCAAAATGCAGGTAGGTTGTATTTAGCACTTCCTGACACATGCAACATGCATGTAATTCAAAATATTCATTGCCATGGCCTGCCTTGAGACCCTCGCATGGAGTTAACCCTTTGGTTAAGTGCTCAATAACACTGAGACTTAGTGTCAGGCAACAGAAGACGACTCCGACAGATTAAGCAGAAAAACATAGGAATTGAGTTATGGAGAAAAGATAGAAATTGGGCTGGGCCAGCCCTGTGGCTCACTTGGGAGGGTGCGGCACAGGTAGCGCCCATTCGGATCCTGTATAGGGATGGCTGGTGCACTCACTGGCTGAGCGTGGTGCAGACAACACCATGCCGAGGGTTGCGATCCCCTTACCGGTCAAAAAGAAAAAAAAGAAAAAAACCCCAAAAGATAGAAATTGGGCTTATTTCGCACCCACCAGCAATATATTGCCTTTAAAAAGAGGTAGAGATAGAGATAGCAATAGAGATAGATAGATAGATAGATAGATGATAGATAGATAGATAGATAGATAGATAGATAGATAGGAGAGAGAGAAAGAGACTGGAAGTGAAAAATGGTATATCCACTTTGGGAAACAATAACCAGCAAGTGCACTCCTAGGCATTAACTCAAGAGAAACGAAAATCATGTTTGCAAGTTCATAATATCTCAAAACTGGAATTAAGTCAAATGTTCATCAATGGGAGAATGGAAAGGAACTTGTGACATATTTATATATAATGGGATATTTCCCAGTATATGGAAATAGTCACATGTAGAAGGAATGTCAGGCATGTGGCTTGTGTGCGCATAACGTATGCAGTGATGTGTGTGGGGCGGGAAGACCACTGCAAGGCTAAGCCATAACGATGGAATGGGTCTGTAGAGCAACATACCTGGCCTGCCTTTGTGGGACCCTCTCAGCCATCACTACCCCCCAAGGAGAGCAGGAGGCCACAAGCATGCACGGTTTTCTGAGTCCTCACACAGTGGAGGCATTACGGATTGGAAAGAAACTATGGAAATCTATTTTCAGCCTTTCAGCCTCATGTCACTAAGGGGGTCATGAACCCTGGGAGCATCCCCACTACAGAGCCCCAAGTCTGCAGCATCTTGGTGGCCTATGTCTCAGTGCCTGGTCTGGTTTCTTCTCCCAGACTCTTCAGGGCCTCCGTCATCTGTAGGTGGACCCAGCCCTGCCAAGAAAACTCCCCAAGTCAGGCAGGAGGGGGATAGCAGGGAAAGGGAGCTTGCTGTCTACATTGCAGAGAGGGCCACAGTTACCCTCCTTTTCACAAGACATGAGGCTAGGTCACCTGACATCATTTCAAAACACCCTAGGCAGACGTTCAGGCATTTCTCCCTATATTTTGATATCAACATTTTTTCCTGTCTTTGCCCCATTTCTGTTGATTCTTTGTTAGCTTTGCTTAGAGAATTTCCCCCTTAAGTTCCTGGCAGAACCTGGAGCTCCCTCAGATGCTACATTCACACAAGGCAGCCCACTGGCATCAGAGGCATGACCGTGCTGCCCAGGCAGGCCCTGCAAATAGGAAGCCATGAGGGGAGAACCCATGCTTGGCTGGAAGACTGCCCCGACTGAGATACGCCTGCCTATCAGAGCGGCAGTGAGTGCTGTGACTGGGAAGAACAGAGGCCGGCATTTCAGCCTGCTGCAGAGGGAGCGGGTTCCAATCTTCCAACACCCCGTCCACCCAAACGAACACTGCTCAGGTGGGACTAACCCTGGGCTGACCTGATCTGGCTCAAAACGATTGTGTCAAATCACCACAGAAAATCAAAAGAAACCCAGGATGAACTAAAACTGAAATGGGAAAAAATTGAAAATATTAACTATCCACAATGTGAAATTGGTTTGCACGCTTTCCAACTTTCTATACATGGCATCATATTTACCACACAGAACTCCCATCAGGTCTCTCCCTGAGAATGCTGATGACAAAGGAGAGAGGCTGGGAGGCCTGATAGTCAGCCTCAATCTGCCATGTCCACTTACTAGACTCTTGACTCCGCCACAGGAAAGAATTCAAGAGCAGAGTCACAGTAGAAAGTGAGAACAGGTTCCTGCTATGTCCACTTACTAGACTCTTGACTCCGCCACAGGAAAGAATTCAAGAGCCGAGTCACAGTAGAAAGTGAGAACAGGTTTAATGTAAGGAATAAGAGATACAGATTCCACAGAGAAAGTGTGGCCTAGCTCCAGAGACTGAGCAGGGCCCACACCAAGTTTAACACCTGGTAAGAAATACACACTTAGGGCCGGCCCGGTGGCGCACTGGATGGTGCGCCGCTTGGGAAGCGCGGCGGCGCTCCCGCCCGAGGGTTCAGATCCCACATATAGACCGGTTCCCGCTCACTGGCTGAGTGAGGTGCGGGCACAGCGCTGAGGGTTGCGATCCCGTTGCCGGTCCCCGGTCCGGTACGGGGGCAACACTGAGGGTTGCGATCCGTTGCCAGACACGGAAAAAAGACAAAAGACAAAAAAAAAAAAAGAAATACACACTTAAAGTTTAGCACAGAGTGTAGGCTGCTTAAGAGAGAGAGCAGCTGCTTGCTGAAAGTAAGTTTGATACAAAAGAAAGAAATACACACTCCACAGGCAGAGTGCAGGCTGGCTCAAAGAGAGTGAGCAGCAGCCCCGCCTTCTGCTAGGATTCAGATGTTATAGTTTCACTGTCTAATACATACTCATGCTATCTAATGAATATTTAATTAAAGGGGTGGTTCCCTGTTATGTAACATAGTCTTGCACATGCTCAGTTGGTCTCCTTTTAGGACATTTTCATTGGTGACATCCCATCACATGTACCAGTCATATTCAACAATATTCTGTGCTCTTTAGCATCTCTAGTGGAAGATCATTAAAAGGATAAACTTGACTTTACTGAGTATGCTTGGCTATTAAGTTTATATAACCCCTCTCTACTGAGCATGCTCAGCCACTGGATTTGCATAAGTCCACCCCTTGTTGTCCCAATTTCCCTGTGTTGGTGCCAAAAATAGGGGGTAATTCTCCTCTAGCAGAGAGCCTGCAGGAGGGGCTTGAGATCTTGGGGAATGCCTTGAAACCCAGAGGTGTGTCCTGAAACCTGAACTCATGGAAACTGAGCACCTCCTATCTCAGTGCTATCTGTATTGCTTGCAAACCCAGTCATCCCTTAACCTTACCCTGCTTTTTCCCCCATAGCTCTTAACAATGCTTTAAATGATAGCATTAATTTGTTTGTTTATTGGGCTGTCCACTTTCCCCTAAATATAAGCTGCAAGAGGGCCAGAACTAAGCCTGTCTTGCCCCAGGGCCACCCTGTAGAGGTGTAGAAGTCATGCCCTACTGAGGGGAGCACTTTGCTCACACACTGCCTGGAGTGGGCACACATTTTCTAACCCATTTACCTGGGGGGGGGGGTCTTATTCTATCTTGTGCAAAGGTTCTGTACGGGNTCTCTCCCTGAGAATGCTGATGACAAAGGAGAGAGGCTGGGAGGCCTGATAGTCAGCCTCAACCTGCTATGTCCACTTACTAGACTCTTGACTCCGCCACAGGAAAGAATTCAAGAGCCGAGTCACAGTAGAAAGTGAGAACAGGTTTAATGTAAGGAATAAGAGATACAGATTCCACAGAGAAAGTGTGGCCTAGCTCCAGAGACTGAGCAGGGCCCACACCAAGTTTAACACCTGGTAAGAAATACACACTTAGGGCCGGCCCGGTGGCGCACTGGATGGTGCGCCGCTTGGGAAGCGCGGCGGCGCTCCCGCCCGAGGGTTCAGATCCCACATATAGACCGGTTCCCGCTCACTGGCTGAGTGAGGTGCGGGCACAGCGCTGAGGGTTGCGATCCCGTTGCCGGTCCCCGGTCCGGTACGGGGGCAACACTGAGGGTTGCGATCCGTTGCCAGACACGGAAAAAAGACAAAAGACAAAAAAAAAAAAAGAAATACACACTTAAAGTTTAGCACAGAGTGTAGGCTGCTTAAGAGAGAGAGCAGCTGCTTGCTGAAAGTAAGTTTGATACAAAAGAAAGAAATACACACTCCACAGGCAGAGTGCAGGCTGGCTCAAAGAGAGTGAGCAGCAGCCCCGCCTTCTGCTAGGATTCAGATGTTATAGTTTCACTGTCTAATACATACTCATGCTATCTAATGAATATTTAATTAAAGGGGTGGTTCCCTGTTATGTAACATAGTCTTGCACATGCTCAGTTGGTCTCCTTTTAGGACATTTTCATTGGTGACATCCCATCACATGTACCAGTCATATTCAACAATATTCTGTGCTCTTTAGCATCTCTAGTGGAAGATCATTAAAAGGATAAACTTGACTTTACTGAGTATGCTTGGCTATTAAGTTTATATAACCCCTCTCTACTGAGCATGCTCAGCCACTGGATTTGCATAAGTCCACCCCTTGTTGTCCCAATTTCCCTGTGTTGGTGCCAAAAATAGGGGGTAATTCTCCTCTAGCAGAGAGCCTGCAGGAGGGGCTTGAGATCTTGGGGAATGCCTTGAAACCCAGAGGTGTGTCCTGAAACCTGAACTCATGGAAACTGAGCACCTCCTATCTCAGTGCTATCTGTATTGCTTGCAAACCCAGTCATCCCTTAACCTTACCCTGCTTTTTCCCCCATAGCTCTTAACAATGCTTTAAATGATAGCATTAATTTGTTTGTTTATTGGGCTGTCCACTTTCCCCTAAATATAAGCTGCAAGAGGGCCAGAACTAAGCCTGTCTTGCCCCAGGGCCACCCTGTAGAGGTGTAGAAGTCATGCCCTACTGAGGGGAGCACTTTGCTCACACACTGCCTGGAGTGGGCACACATTTTCTAACCCATTTACCTGGGGGGGGGGTGTCTTATTCTATTTTGTGCAAAGGTTCTGTATGGGCTAGAGGTGGCTGCGTGATTTCAGTTCAATCCTGTGTATACTGGCTCGTAGTCAGTGCTCAGGATGAACAAAAACTCAGTCTCTGCCAATGTCATCATTCTAGTCACTGGTGCTGAGTCAGCCCCTCATCTCATCTCCTATGACCCCGCTTCCTTTTCATTATTTCCCATCCATGAACCACATGTAAATGTTAAAATATTGCATCTAATAGACAGTCCTTAAGAAATGATGACTTTCCTCAGCTGTAGTAACTGTGGATAACATGACCGGCTTTTTGGTCAGCATGAGATCATCAGGGTAACTCCAACAAGTTGAAATGGAATGAAAACACAGTGGATGTGTAAGCAAGTATTATTTAAGTATGGATGTGTTGAAATTTTCAAAGACTTTCTAAAATATTGGAAAAAATACTTTAAATACATTATTAACGTCTTCACATTCCTAAAAGGTATGACAGTTACAAACTGGAAACCACTGCTTTAAGATAA